>NC_056741.1:1954716830-1954819330 GCF_019279795.1 Protopterus annectens | reverse complement strand
TTAGTAAGATAACAGAGTTAGTTGTGTTTGTGTGTGGGTGAGCATGTGGGAGTGTATCCAAGTTAGGGTTAGAGTAATGGCTAGGTAAGGAGATAGATTTAGTGGTGTGTTTGAATGCTTTGCAGTGTGTGAATGAGGTGGTCAAATTTAGTAACAGTGACAGGGCGCTGATGATTTTTGTTGAGAGTGATTATGAGTCTGTGTGCAAGTGTCTGTGTTATAAGTATAGCGTAAAGGATTACATTAGGGGACAGAGGTATTGTGCATGTTTGATACATAGGTATGTATGTCTGAGTATCTTGTGTAGTGGTATTCTTAGAGAAAGAGATTTTCATAAGTTAATGTGTAGTGTTAAGGTTGGGGACAAGATTAGTATTCATGAGTATGGTGAGGCAGGTGGGCTTGCTCTACTTAAATAAGACCGCTAAAAAAAATAGATGATATTATCTCTTGAAATAAGGTAAACCCCAACCTGTGCACAGCAAAAAATTATGTAAACCTTATTTTACTGCATTCAGCACTGCAGCTCATGTAATAATGCATGATAAGATATTTTTATCAGAAAAGGCTTGACCTATATATAATAATCAGTGCAAAAGCAGCATGTAATGTACATTTTATCAATGCACAACACTGTTATTTAAAATCTGTTTATTATATGTATGTATTTTTATATTAAAAACATTTTCTTTTATATTTGAATTTGAATTTCTTTTCAGTTGTGCAAATAAAACTGCCTTTCTGTACTTCATTTTATAAGAATGCCTATGAATCTGTTTACCATAATGCCTAGCAATCTTACTGACATTGCAATGTGTATTTTTAAGGAAGTTACAGGAAATAAATCAGTAGCTGCTTTAGACAGCTCTAGAAAATTATTAGTTTTTATTTGGTACCCATAAAACTATGCATAAGAGCATCTCTAAACATAACTTCCCTATTCAGAAAATGCATGATGTTGCAGTGTCTGTTGCTCTGTGTTTAAGTAGCAATGCTTTAATGACCATCAGGTAATCTTTTCTGAGATTGTAAGATGCAAGTAAGCTTTAATAACCATACAGTTAAAGAATTACCAACATTGAATACCTTTTTGTTATTGCCATGCAGAAAATATTTACATAACTCAATAACCTATAAGCCTTAGGTATTGAAATGCACATGACAGTATGTGTAATAAAGGACAGGATTGCAGTATTTTCAGATCCTTGTTACATTTGTTGGAGACTTGCAGTCATCTTTGCAGGCTTTACCCATAAACTTAGCAGAATTCCAATCTATCATGTGTGTCCATAACCTGTGCAGTAGTCCTTTAATCAACTTATCTTGAGCTTGTTTCTTGTTTGCTGTTCATTTTTTATTTTGATCATGTTTTCCCCATAAAACAAGCAGATTGTTGTTGTCGGGCAGCAGGTCTGTTTTGCATAAGAAACATTTTTATAAGTGGGGGTATCACAGAGATTGCTACTTTCAGCATGTTACTTGGTACTTTTATAGAGGTGAATATAAATTATAATTAGAACTGCAGTGCAAGGAGAAGTGGTTTGAGTTTAGTGCTGCTTGTTTTTTTATACTTGATTTTGACTGGCATTCAAGTAATGTATTTAAAAATGTATTTATTTTTTCATGCCTCACAACTTTTTTGTTTCCATCTAGATATTAAGTAAGCTGTCATGTAGCCAATGCATTGAAATATTTTTTTCTACACTTCATTTTGTCTTGATTGGACTCTCATAATGATGGGCTGGCACCCAAGGCAGCTTATTTAATTAAAGTTCCAGTATTTGTGGTTTTGAGCATAGCCACACCCCTTTCTGGTTGGCCACACCCCTTCTCATTGGCCCCACCCATTCATCTGTCTCCTGCAGCACCCCTTTGATTTGAAGTCACCAGCCACCACTGCCTTTTCCCCACATTTAAACCATAGTAAATGTATATCTGAACACTTTGTTTTAACAAGCACTCTAAGAGATTCTCTCTTTTAATTTCTCCAAGTCTTTTGGGTTTCTAATACCATGACAGAAATGGACCCCATTCCTAAGTTAAGGTATATGATTAAAGTTCATGAAATTAGTATTGTTTCTCTTTGATGTTAGCCAGAAGCACTCTTTGCACAACCCACAATGTGCCCAGTACTGACTCCTGCAGTTCGTATGGAGTTACATGTATTGTTAACATATCTAAATATGATTGTATATTCTATTTTATAAGACCTGTTGTTCCTACTACTACTGGAACTGTCTGAGTATCTTTCTTCCACATTGCCCTCATTTCTGCCTGCAAATACTGGTCACTGGGTGTAGAAACTTCAATAATCAATACTATTTTTGTCTTCTTGTCATGGACTATGATATTTGGTTTTCTTGCATCTATTTTTGAATTGTTGGTAATGGATGATCCCATGTGACATAAACTTCATAATTTTCTATGAAGCTTTATGGCTTATGTTTACAGTGTTTTTTCAACTACTACAATATAATAATGATTGCACACTCCCTGATACAACATTCTTGCGACATTATTATGCCTTTGAGTATACAGTCATTCTGCCATTAGTATGCCACAACCAGTGCAACTGTTTCCAGTTCTGTTTTACAAAACCTACATTTGTCTGTTTCTCCCACATGTTCAACAGACTTTGTAAACCAACATGTGTGTAGACCACTATCTTGGGCTGACAGTATTAACCATTCATCTTTTGGTTTGAATTAGCCTCTCCTTAACCATTCCTACATTTGATCCTGATCAACATGAGGTTGTTCCAGGAATTTTCTCTACTTGCAACTATATTTATGCATTTTCCACATTTCTTGCCTTCTCATTTGATCCTTCACCTTATACCCTTTATTTTGTTTTTTGGCAAATTCAGTTACTCCTTGATTTTTATCTACTTCTGGTTTGATTTCCATTTGTGCTTGACACCAATATGCTTCAACTAAACTAAGCAAGGAAGTCACCTTAAATTTATTTTCCTCATGTTTCAAAACTTTTACTATGTTTAGCTCTTGTGAGGTAAGCAGATATGTATGCAGTCCCACAATTGTAGATCTAGACCTGTAATCAGTTTCAAGGAGGCCCATACCTCCTTCGGAACAGGGAATATATAATCTTGGTATAAACTGATTTTTATAAACCATTTGATGAGCATGTTTTCCTGTCCTATCTATCCCACACCTTTTGGGGCAAGTCAACCACTCCAAAACTGTAAGTTAGGATAGCTTCAATTTTGTGCTTTGATAACACCGTTGTTTTCATGATTAATTTAAGTCTTCTAAAATATTCATAACTGAGTTTTATTCACATTTGTTCGTGTTTTATTGCTGATCCTTCATCAATTCCCAAATAGTTATACATTCTCTCTTGCTCTACTTTTTTTATATCACATTCTTGTTCCAAACCGATGTTTTCTTGGTGCTGCAGCTTTCCCGCTTTAAAGGTTGCATTTACACATTTATCAAGACCAAATGACATTATTATATCATCTGAAAAGGCCATGGAACATATCATCATGGAACGTATAAACAAAGACATTGGTAATCTCCAAACTCTGGACCCCACCCAGTTCGGGTTTGTGAAAGGCAGATCATGCCTTCTGAACCTGATCAGCTTCTTTGAGGCAGTCACCAAAGCCATAGATGAGGATAAGGTGGTTCACATAGCCTATTTTGACCTCACCATTCCGGAATTATAGCTAAACTCACTAAAGTAGGTATAAATCCCTATGTCACCCTATGGGTTGCCAACTGGTTCACTGACAGAACCCACACTGTAAAAGTTGCAGACTCCAAATCTGACTTCAAATCAGTGACAAGTAGAGTACCCAGGGTTCAGTCCTGGGACCTCTCCTGTTTGGTATCTACTTCTCTGAAGTACAGGCTAACACAGAAGGCCTCTGGCTAATGAAGTTCGCAGATGACTGCAAACTAGGAGCCATAGTTGAGTCCCCAAATGATGTGGACATCCTACAGAAGGGGCTCACTGAGACAGATGCCTGGTGTCAGAGGTATGGCCTCAAGCTCAATGCCAAAAAGTGCATTGTCATCCCCTTTGGCAAAAACTCTGTACCCACGAACTACCACATAAACGGCAGTCTACTTAATGCCAGATGTGTGATAAGAGACCTTGGGACCCAGGTGGACAGTAGTCTCTTCTTTGATAATCATATTGCCACAGTAGTCAGGAAATACTTCTATGTGGCACACCTCGTCACTAATGGGTTCTCATCCAGGAAAAAAGAAGTTATTGTTCCCCTCTACTCGGCACTCAACAGACCCATTATAGAGTACAAAGCCCCTTTTGGAATGTACTTCACAAGACATCTGCAGCAGCTGGAAAGGCCATAGAAGTACCTCCCAAAGAGGATTACTGGTCTCAAACAGATGCCCTACACTGACCATCTCAAAAAAACTCCAGCTTTAATCTGTAGCATATCGCCTACTCTGAGGAGATCTCTGCCTAACATATAAAGCTATGTTAAACCCAGAGCTGTTAGACATGCTACACATTAAGAAATCCCAATCCCTCTGAGCTACATGCTCTAGGGACCTAAACCTTGTCACCACGATAAACAGGACATGCTGGAGGGATAGATTCCTGTCCCAGAGACTTCCTATACTCTGAAATAAGTTACCCATCTATGTCAAGCAAAGTTCCTCATTATCACTCTTCAAGAAAAATCTTGATGAGCGGATGGAAAATAGGAAATACATCCTGGGGATCACTTCTGTGGCTCTGCTTGACAGGGGCACAGGAGATTAACTTTCTTGAGTGGTGTAAGCCAGGGAACCTTGTTGGCTAGGCTTACTTAGGCCCTTGGGCCAATAGCCTCATACCAACCTATGAACCAATGAAAAAGTTTTGACTACTTGCAGTTGTACTTTCCATATTGTTATTCCATACTCAGGTTTGGGTCTAATGTAATTAACAAACAATGACTTCATCATTTCTGATTTCCTAGACTATAAATCTTTTTATACAACCTATGATTCTATAACTATTTGGCACAATATAGAAGTGATGGTCCTCAACCTGTTGCTTATTTTAGTATGAACCTTGGTCCTGTCACAGCAGCTCTCCCCCACTTCTAGTGGCTACAACAGTGTACATGGTGGAAATGGTGACTGCTCTAACTCTAAGGCACAAGATGTTTGTGGCAGTTCCACGTTCTGTAGAAACTCTGTTACTAAGAACCAAAACACAATATTTATCTGATAAAGGATTGTTTAAATATGGGTTATCTTTGCTTAATAACCCTTCTTTGCAGGTCATTTGATGTCCACCTCTTAACCCTGCTTCTTTAATTCCTGCAGCAGACAAAGGAGAACCACATGATTGTGCTTTTATAGTTAACCATGTGCTTCTTCCCAGATAAAATTTAAAAGAAGCCCCATTACCAAATTCTGAGTTACTTCTATTTGCCAATGGATCCCATGTTCAAAGTAAAGATGACACAGTAGTAACAGCAGTTTCCATGTGCACAGAGAACAAAGTACTGTTAAAAGGACAGTTAAATGGAAATATGTCTCCTTAAGTAGCTGAACCTGAAGCCATTATTGATGCATGTAAATTAGCAAAGGACAAAATAGTAATCATTTTCACAGACTCGCATTATGCTCATGGTATAGTTCATGATTTTGTGACATTTTGGAGAGAAATGGGATACCTGACATCAGTAGGGACAATTATTAGAAACTCTGTTTTTGTTCATAAACTGTTGAATGCACTTTGGTTGCCCCCAAAAATTGCTGTGGTCAACTGTGCTACACTTAAGACTGGAACATATCACATCTATGGTCCAGTATCTTTGTGTTTTTTGTTAGTAGACCAATATGGCATTTCTTTCATTTTTTTTTCACAAATAAGACTGATGTTTCTTATATTTCAAAAGGCAATAGTTTTGCAAGTATGGACACTAGAAAAACTGAAGGGTCTACTTTAGGACCTCGAAAGATTAATAGCTCGAATGCATATGGATCAAACCATATGCATCGAAATATTAAACAATCGAAGTCTGAAAAAAAACAAAAAAAAAATTAAACTATTGTAGGTAGGGGGCAAGCCCCCCTGCACCCCCCGCTACTTAAATATACCAACTCTGAGATCGCACTACATTGAAGTAAATGGAAATCTCCACTTACAGAGATTTCCATTTACATTTTCGATGTTTTGCGCTTTTGGTGTACTCGTGTCGAGAATATCGTATTCTATATTCTCGGACTTTGAGCACATAAAGTAGACCGAAAACTGAATTGTATTATCCTGTTCCGCCTTCATTTTGCAGCAATTGCAGCAAAACTTACATACCTCTTTCTTTACAGGAATTGTTTTCTTTTCAAAGTCAAGATGATGTCTCTGAAATGGTAAGGTGGATCCCTGACGGCTGTAGGGACTCTCCAGACTCACTGTGGCACCACACAGAAGTCAGGCTATTTGCCCCAAGCCCTTTTCTACGTTACCTGGTTTGGGCTAGTTATTTGCTTTCTCATTTAGGGAAAAATACATTAATAAGACAAATTTTGATTGACTGATTGGCATGTTGCTTACATTTCTGAAGTCATTCAGCATTTTGTAAATAACTGCATTATATGTCAAAAGTGTCTGTATGCAGATGTGTAAAAAGCCAGAGGGACTTTTTTGCTGTGTACAGTTGATTTTCATTGAACTTCCACTGTCTCAGAAGTGTACATATGTTTTTCTTAATTGTAGATGTGTTTTCTGGATGGTGAAACATGCCTTTGTACTAGAAAGGAAGTGACTATGGTCACCAAGAAACATTTGTAAGAGTTAATGCCCAGATTTGGTGTTCCATGTTATATTCAGTTGTTTAAGGGTACCATATTATTCCAGTACCCTGTGAAGATTAGAAACTATATATAAGAGCAGTACAAAATATAGGCAATATAATTAGAAAAAAAATAAGCTTGTCACTGAGACTGACTGTCATGACAATACCACCTGACCAAGGAATAAGAAAGTAGCTCTTTCTGAAAACCAATTGTATATTGGAATTCTTTGGTATTTGAAAATACGCATACCTATAAAAGCATGTGTTTACCCAAGGAACAAGTTTGTATGTGAGAGCTGTATACAATGTAAAATTCTGCACAGGATTTCCTAGGTTGTTATATTTTTTGCTCCATTCAAATGTTCTTTATAATTAGATACACGTCTGGATTGATATTCTCAAGGCACAGAATTAAATGTAATAAATGCATAAGTAAAAGTTAACTTGAACTATTATGGACAATCTGATATATATATTACTAAACTAGTATTTCCTCTAGAAGAAGAAAATCACAATAAACATTTGGAAATAAATATAGCAATTAGTAGTTAAGGAAAGTGCCACCATAGTCCTAGATGTTTGCTCCTCCATCAAAATATCATAAAATGTGGTAATATGATTTTTGTAAAAAAAATGTTTTGCATATCATATTACTAAAATGATGAAACTAAGATTTTCACAGTTACTTCATTTATTCATCTAGTATAATCTGTTAATGTAGATCTTTTGCAACAGAACATTTGTGTCCAAATGAATAGTCACCAGCTTAATAATGATATCAGTGTTACACACAGTAGATAAATATAGCACCTAGGTACATGCAGGCAGTGACCTGTTATTTATGCTTACTGAATGTCCTGCACTATTTATGTCTGTACACTAGGTATTTGTTTATGTAAAGTGGTGCTTCCACACAATAATGCAAACACTGGTTGAGGTAAAATGATTTTCTAACAACCGACATTCATGCTTACCTTCTACATTTGTGATTACTGAATTAGTCAAATATGCAGCTGCCAAGCAACCCTGAATTACCTATTAGAGCCACTGGCCCTTATAGTGACAGGTGAAAAGACCTGATCTGCAGTCACATATAAACTGCAAGGGTGTGTAATATTAATATTAATAAAGCATGAAATGATGTAGATATTAATACTTAAGTAGAGGTTTAGAAAGTTTCCTTACAAGCCTAGAAGCACACACCATCAATATTTTGAACAAGGTAAGATTCAAATTAAGAACTACAAGGAAAACATTTTCTAGTATACATTAGCTTACCTTTTTGCTCATGGACTGTTTAAATATTTAATACATTATTTTATTAACCATGCATATATGCATTTTTCTCCTACAATACAGTCATTATAAACTTTTAAATAAATCTTGGTTAAATCATAAAATAGTTATAGCTGTTGTTGACTTTCTATGTAGAAATCCTGGCATAAAAGTGTGTTCAGTTTTCCTGAATTTATTTCTCAGGAGAAATTTCGTATTCTGTATCATTCTGGATACTTTATATATGCAAACCGTTATATTTGGCTTTGCAGAAACGGCTGCTAAATAAAACAAAATGCAACTATTGTTTAAATATTTACAGAAGCAGCTGTTAAATAACTAAAACACCATTATACAATTACTGTTTAAGCACTCTGGCTTACAAATGCTCATTTTGATTTTTTTAAATATTAATAAAACAGTTACAATAGGGCGGCCACGGTGGTGCAGCGGTTAGCATTGTCACCTCACAGCAAGAGGTTCTCCGGTTCGATCCTCTGCTGGGGTGCCTTCTGTGTGGAGTTTGCATGTCCTCCCTGTGGTCACGTGGGTTTTCTCCGGGTGCTCCGGTTTCCTCCCACATCCCAAAGACATGCAGTAGGTGGATTGGACACTCTAAATTGGCCCTAGGTGTGAGTGTGTGTGTGCCTTCCATGGAAGGTTGGACGCCGGGCTGGCAACTCGACACTGTAAAACTTCACTGCCAATCCTGTGTGCGGACAGATGATCCGCTGTGGCGACCCCTAACCAGGAAAAGCCGAAAGGAGAAGAAGAAGAATAAAACAGTTACAATGTTATATAATTTTTTCTTACTGGTGACTGATTTAAAATTAAGGACCTTTTGCAAGTGTGACCTCATTCCTTTTGCTTGTTGCTGTATGCCTTGATTTTTGAATCAAATGCAGCCATTCATGTTAAAAAGGCAATGCATGTGCAATAGTCTCTCTCTACATATATATATATATATATATATATATATATATATATATATATATATATATATATATATAGACATACATATTATACATGTTTTTTTTTTTTCAGAATAAGAAATGGGGCAGTTAATCCTGTTCTTCCTTCTAAAATAGGCAGGTATTATGATATCATCATAATCAGGACCACAGTATTTGTTTTCTGATACTTCTCATGTGATTAATTTAAAACAACTAACAGTAAAGTAACTTAATTCAGGTTCATGTTATAATTGTCAGTAAGGTCTCGTGATATATAAAGAGAAAGTCAATTTTATCTTTTCTTGCCCCTTGCTCCCCCCATTGCTATCTTTTGCACCCTTCTAATATAACTGGGAATTAAACTGTATATGCACATATTCCTGATATAAAACATGATCACACCCTGGTATGTGTGACGACCCAGCATAAATAAGTCAGCCAAAATGTCAAAATCTTGTAATGCTAAAGTGTTGTGTTAGTCAAGTGCTACCTGATCTGCAACTCTAACCATTTCAGACTGTTATGAGCAAGGTATTAATATTTGTAATTAGATGCTTCATAGTTTATTTGTTGCATGCGAAAAATGCCTTTTATACAATCTAGAAAAATGTAATATTGTAATCGTGTAACATTAGTTGAAACTGTTTTTAATTGTTTTTGCCATAGATTTAAACTCATCTCCCTGAACACAATGCAAAATTGAGTGCATGACTTTTGTGAAAGAGTATTTTTCATGTATTAATGGAATTTTTAAATTTTTTTCATATATTAAATGAAAATATAATTATGTGTGTAACATTGAACTGCTGTCCATTATCAACTCTGATGACATTAAAGTTTCTGATTATGTTTTATATAGTTGTTATATGGCTAATCAGGCAGAAGTTACAATCTTGATCAAATGACCTGCACAATGTATCATTCATTCAATAAAACTAATATCCAGCATGTTATTACTATGACTGGCTTGTATTTCTGCTTTATTCAGATATGATAGCCTATAACCATTACTTAAAGCCCCTAATATTTTATAGTTCAAGATTGCAATGCAATGCAAATAAATGCAATATCTATGAAATTATGTTTTCCTTCAAACACAAATCCAAGGTGCTTAATTACATGCAGAAAAATATGCATAAATTGTGACTCATTCTGGTTAAACTTGAAAATAATGTTTCAAAGTCTATAAAGCTACCCATACTTGTATAAAGTGCTACCCTATATTCTTCACAGTGAAGGTTCTGTGAAAGTCCTGTGACATAACTGCACATGTTGTGAATAAAAAATGCATTCAAATTCAATTCAAACTCAATTCTAAAAAAAAAATAAAAACAGAGTGCTGGTGAGACTTCATGTTCTTTTGCCCCATATCAAAATGCAGGGATAGCTTTTTAATATAATAAACTTCATAGCTGCTACACTTCAGGAAAAGGACAGTGCTTTTGACTGGTAAATAGTGAAATTTTATATTTAGAAGCATTTGCAATCACATCTTTTTGCAACAACTATACAATATTCAAAAGGTTAAAATTAGTAAAAATCCATAATTATTTAGTAGAGAACTGTAGGAAGAAAGTGGAGCAAATGTAATGCATTTTATAATAGCTTGACCTTGTAAACATTCTATCACATCAATATAACTAACATCATTGTTATTTGTGGTGGAACAAAACAAGAAGAAAAAAAAAACTAACCTCTTCTTACAGTAAACCTTTATCATTACTGCTGAAGAGACAATTAAGAACGTATATTTTTCTGCCCAAAACTATGCTTGCACAAAAATGAATTTGGGCATGGAAACATAATTGGAGTACAAGAAACAAGATAAAGTGGCAAATGTTTATATAAGCACTGCATTTGATAATGATTGCGTGTTGACAATAAAATGGTAATACGGCCCAGGGTTGAATATAAATGCCTTTAACATTGTTTTTATTCCGGCTTAAAATGTCACGATAGAAGCAATGCTTGTGGTGTCATTTTGCTGTTGGTACATATGATACAATATTATCAGATTCTGCACATGGCATCTTCTTTAAATTTCAGTCTATATTTATCTATTTAACCTTTCCTTTATGGTACAGTGGCTTTGGTTGACCTAATTATCAATATATAAGAAGTCTTTGTTAAAGCAATGCACCTGCTTGCAGCTGGCTTCATTGCATTCCCTTTATTTATCTTGAATAGTTTTCCCTGCAGATGTCTATGGGTTCTTCAGCATTAAATGAAAGGGCTCCAAATTGTACAATGTATTAAGTCCCATTTTAAGACATATTTCCTCACTTTGCAAGGTTACACAGATATGCCAGACTGACAGACATTATTGGGTCTCACAGGTACTTTTAACTTATATAGTCCAGAGAAGAGATAATGAATGTTTTCTCATATCAGGCCTGTCATGGATAATAATATGGAAGCCATCTAAAGCTCTCTCTGACACCATCTGTCCATTTTTCTTTGAAAAAGAAGATGCAAATGTACAGAAAGGTATAAAGGCTACTTTGTGTGTTTGATATCTTCCTCGTTCTCCACTTTTTGCTTTCCTGGTTTTCATGTATCTAGTCTACTGAAAAAGCATGTCACCTATTATTAGTATAGTAGTGGAGAAGTATTCCTAGAAAAAGCATGCCAACTCCAATTGATACCAAACTTATATTGTTATCACAGTCAACATTAAGCAGGGCAAACCAGGCAGATACCTAGCATGCTAGTTCTTGGAAGATGGTTCAAAATGTCCCTGGGAAGAATTTAGAAATGTTATAAATACACCACAGATAAGTTTCTGTAGTGCACTTTTGAGGGTACGTATATCTAAAAGCCATTCCTGTTAAGTGCTACAATGAATGTACGAAATGTTATTCTGCTTATACATATGCTTAACAAAGACTCTATAAAATAAATAATGTATTATTATAATTATTTAAAAGACTATGCAATACTACCATGTGCCTGTCAAATAACTAGTGATGGATATCAATCTCCCTTTCAGGCTTTTATTTAATTGAAGAGTATCAAACACTCTATTATGCAGTTTGTATGCATACAACATTTTGCAGAAAGAGTAATCATTGCATTGTATTAGAGCGGAAAATGTTTTTAAAGTTGGAGATGAAAAACCTTTTGTAGAATAACAGAGAATGAATTATTAGAAGCACACTTACAAATTCTAAAAAAATATTCCTTTATTTCTTTTTTCAAACTGATAATCGCTGTAGTTGGATACAATTGTGCTTATAGCTTTAGTTACATAATTGTATATATGTACATGTGTAAGAAAGGTGCCACCAGTACCTTTGTTAGTAAGTCTAATTTGTTCTAGACTGTTAACAAAGTACAGCAATAAGAAATACTGGTCTTAACCACTTTTAAATATCTCTTGCATATGGCATTCCCCCGGATTCACGAAAGCTTGCACGGAGTGCAAGATGAGTGTAGGAGCTCACACCGGCAATATGTCTGCCGTGCGATCTAGGAACAGCCGTCAGGGGCATGCACGAGAGCTGCTAAAGCTAGTCTTGCACGGACAGTGTCATGGTATGCAAATTACCTCATTTGCTGGGGAAAGCCATGCAAATGAGGTAAATTTGTGATCCAGCAAACCCTAACCTGTATGTGTAAGACTAGTGTTACCTGCAGAAATGTACTCTGTTGGTAATGGAGTTCATTTCTGCAAATAGCTAAACAGAGCTATGACAGCTCCAAATAAAGGATGCATACTGTTGATGAAGCATGCTATGGCCAAATATAAGGCCATTGGCATTGCAAAATGTTTAAAAAGATAAAAATGTAACTTTTTTTTCCCGATCTCCGATGTTTAAGCATAGCGCAGCACCGCGCAAAAGTGCAGTGCTTATAAAAACAAGAAAATAATTTAAAAAAAGCCAAAAATACACATTTTCACTAAAAAGTTTATTCTGCCATGCAGGTGAATGGCAGGCTGAAGACAACATGGCTACTGACTAGTGGTTGCTAAGGGGGGGGGGAGCTCAGTGTGAGAGATGTAACCATGCATTACTAGGCAATCTTATGCAAATGAGGATAAAGGTAGTGAATCCCAATTTTCCCCAGCATGTGAGGCATGTCCCAAGAGTGTAAGATTAGGAGTAGGTGAGTAGAAGACTAGAATATAGGTGACATCATGAGGGGGTGTGTCAGACAGGCTGTAAGCTAATTGGAGCACAGTGGCTGGTGTTTGCCCTCAGTTGCTCAGGATTGCAAAGAGGTGTGCCTACAGTTGTCCTATATGAAAAACTCAGACTCAAGGTGCACACTGTTAAAAGATAGGAAACTCCTTGCAAACATGCACACAGCATGTGCACTCATGTATGTGCGTTTGCGTTTGTTTGCACGGTGCTTCTCCCAGGCGGAAACAGAAAGGCAAAAGGAAGGAAAAGAAGTAGTAGGAAGTTAACCAAGGAGAACTAGCAGAGCTGCCAGGTGAAATATATCAGAATCAGCCAATTACACAGGCAGCAGACTAGCCCAGCCCAGCACTTTAAACTCTGCAAACACCACTCCCCCCCCCTGTTTTTTCTCAAGAACTCTGCAACACTGCAGTATACAAAGAGGGAAAGCTTAAAAAGCTTAAGTCAGACAAAATGTTAGGGGCTGCTCTTGCTATCCTAAACCAACATGTGCTAGGTGCTGAGGGTGGTGATGTTGTGAATGCTGCTTAGCAACCCACAGTGAGGAGACGGAGAAGAGTGTACAGACCCAGGGTAACCTACCAGGGCCTACATGAGCTAGAGATAGTGGAGCGCTATAGGATGGACAGGGATCTCCTACAGCAAATTGTTGAGCTGTGCCAGCCATGCCTCACACACAGAACCAATAGAGGGGAACCCATCCCAGTGGATACCAAGGTATGTGTTGGCCTAAGAATACTAGCTACAGGTACCTTCCAAAGACCAACTGGTGATATGATGGGGATTTCACAGGCATCAGCAACCAGGGTACTCCACCAGTTCCTGGATGCCATGTCAGCACATGTCGGTGACCACATATATTTCCACAATTCCTGTGAGGCATTGGCCAGCAATATGTGTCTTTTCCACCAAATAGCAGAATACCCTGAGGTAGTGGGTGCAATAGACTGCACGCACATACCCATCAAAGCACCACCCGGTGATCAGGGTAGGGTCTACATCAACTGCAAGGGCTTCCCCTCCATCAACTGCCAGTTTGTGTGCGATGCCCAGGGCATAATAATGAATGTGTTTGCTGGATGCCCTGGAAGCTATCACGATTAATACATTTGGCATCTGACCCAGCTGTACCAGTTATTTGCCAATGGGTCATTCCCTATGGTCACCTAGTAGGGGATGCTGGATACACACTGGAGCCATGGCTGATGACACCCATCAGAAATGCACACACACCTGAACAAGAACTCCATAATGAGGCACACGCACAAACAAGAATCATAATTGAGCGTGTGTTTGGGATGCTCAAGTCACAGTTCTGGTGCCTGGACGCATCTGGTGGAGCCTTGTAGTACTCACCAATTGCATGTACCCAAATTGTTATGGTATGCACCATGTTACACAATATAATCCTGTGGAAACAGCTGCAGCAGGAACAGCATGGGGCAGGGCCAAACAGACCCTCACCATTGCCAAGGCCTGCAGAGGCACAGCGTGACTCGGAGGAGGAACAACCTGAGCCTGTCCCAGTAGGCAGAAGGAGGTATGCCCAGTATGCCCTGGCCTTGGCAAAGAGGCAACACATAGCACATACACTGACTGAGTAGGAACCCGGGAAATGACACCTCTCTCTGACTCACACATACAGTAAAAGGGATGCCTAACTTGACACTACCTGTTTTCAAACATGTATAGGGAGTTTACTATGTGCATCTGACATAGGCAGCCCTGCAGCACCACCTGAGGCATGAATACCCTTTTTTAAGCAATATAAAGCACTGCTAAGCACATTTTACCAGTATTGAAATGCAATTGCACATAGCTTTTCACCACTCTAACCAGCGTAACATCGGGCAACGTTGGGCAACGTCGGGCAAAGTCGAGCAAAGTCAGGTAAACACGCTCACTCCTGCTTTACTGTTCCTTAACCAGTCAGGTCTGCCCAGCAGGAAAGGGCTCGAACCCAGGATACTCTGCACTATAGTCACAGTACTGAACCACTAAGCTAAGATAGCATTTTACTGACAGAGACACAACTTAAGTCACTCACACATACCAGTTGGGGGGGGGGTCACATACCTAACAGTCACAGACAGCAGGACAGTTGTAGACAAATGCAAACACAAACAAATGCTGTATCATGCCCTCTGAAGAGGCATATGGGTAACCGCCCCCAAAGCCTATGCAGACAGATAACAGCAAGCCAGGCAGTGTGATGTGGGTTGGGTAGGCTATGAAGTCACAAACTAATATGTGTGTAATTGGAAGCTAAGGTCTGTAGTACAGTGGTATGCCTCAAGCCTGTATGATAGGCAACAGTACAGATTGAAATGGAGTAACTGACATAGCAGTGCAGGCCTAGTAAATGTGTACAAGTGTCAGGTGTACCCCTCATCCTATGTACACCCACAGTAACAATCAGGTGTGCCCCCCCCCGGGTAGAAATGTACAAATAATAGCTGCCCCCCCCGTATGTAGAAATGTTGATAAGTCTATGCAAATTGACTCATGGAAGCCCTGCAGACACAGCATGCTTCCTGTTGATGTACAACACAAAGGTGAGCCCTGAAGTAAAAACCAACTTGATTCTTCACACAGATATAGTATATATGCCCATAGTGGGCATGCTCGCACACTTAAACAAATTTAGCAAATTTCAGTCAACAACATACTGAAAGGTCATACTGGGCATGCTCACACACTTAAACAAACGAAGCAAATGTCAGTCAACAACATACTGAAAGGTCATACTCGGCATGCTCACACACTTATGCCATGTCTGAGTATAGCAGTGGGCCACACATATCTGGCAGTTGCAGTTCTTACTCCAGACCCATGTCACTATTCACCAATCCTGCCTTGCCCACACAGTGATATGAAAGTAGACCCATATAATATATTGGACCCCTGTCATAATCAAACTATGTAATACAAGTACTTAAGTTGCTCAAAGAAACTTAAAATCCAAAGAAGATCAATAAATCTCCAATCAGTATCATCAAGAAACAATGAGTACTCCTAACATTATCCAAGCTAAGCTCTGCCAAAAATATTGCCAAAGATTCCATAGAGAACCATGAAGCTTTCTTTAGAGATGTCATAAATTTCAATGTAAACTCATATATGTTCTGAGTTAGTACAAATTGTAAATGAATACATGTACATGACTGACATTGCCAACATCTTGTTCATAGGTTCATAGGTTCATACTAGGCTATCTGCCCGAGGGCATTTACAAGCCTAGCCCATAGTTTTGTGGCTTATGCCACCCCTTTAGTATGGGGAACTATACCCATTATTTTGCTGTGCCTCTGTTGAGCAGTGACACTGAGGTAATCCCTGGGGTATATCTGCGATCTCCCATCCATTAGTCAAGATTTCTCTTGAACAAGGCCAGCGAGGTGCTCTGCCTCACATATACCGGGATTTTATTCAACAGCATAGGGAGTCTTTGGGTGATGAATCTATCCCTCCAGCGCGTCCTATTAATAGCCGTGTCGAGGTTTAAGTCTCCCGCCCTTGTGGCTCTGACGGATCTAGATTTTTGAGGTGAAGCATATTCATCAAATCTGGGTTTGACATGGCCTTGTATGTTAGGCAAAGGTCACCTCTGAGCAAGCGGTAAGCGACTGAATAGAGCTGGAGTTCTTTCAGTCGGGCAGCATAGGACAGATGTTTGAGACCCTTTATCCTTTTGGTGAGGAACTTTTGTGGCCTCTCCAGCTGCTGCAAGTGTCGGGTCAGATACATTCCGAATGGGGCATTGTACTCAATCATTGGTCTGATGAGTGATGAGTATAGGGAGACTATGACCTCCCTTGATCTAGATGAGAATCCCTTCATGATAAGGTGGGCAATGTAGAAGGTCTTCCTAACTACTTTAGCTACATGGGTGTCGAATGACAGACTACTATCAACCTGTCAGACAGGTTCATACATATTTACCCTCCTCTCACTGAGAAAAGGGCCCATTACCATACCTGGAGATTGTGAAAACCCAGAAATCACATATACAATGGTTAAACAGCTCTATCCAAACCTAAAAAACACGGCATCTATGGGATGACATGGTGTCCCTGGCTGTGTCATATATGAACTCCAAAACAAACAGACCCTGCACCTGAACAGTCTGTTGAGACTCACCCTTTGTACAGGATATGAAAATGTTGAATGGGTTACAGCAACATTTGGCACACTCCACAAGTGTTGGTGCATAACAGACCATGGGAATTATTGTCCTATAAGCCTAATAAGCCTGATCTGCAAGGCCATGGAGTCCATCATTATGGAACTCATAAACAGAGCTATTGGGAGCCTACAAACACCCAACCCTACCCATTTTGGTTTGGTCACAGGGGCAGATCATGGTCCCTAAACCTGCTAGACAGTTTTCAAGGCAGTTACCCAGGACATACATCAATGAACTGAGCTCCACACAGGCTACATAGACCTTGAAAATCCCTTTTCCAACATCCCACACACATGTCGTATCCACAAAATCAACAACCTGTGAATAAACACGTATGTCATCTGACGAATTGCCAACTGGGGCACAGATAGATCCCACAAGGTAAGAATTGTGCTCTCCCTGTTGGAATGTAAGCTGGTAAAAACTTCTGTCCCCCATGGCTCAGTCCTGGGACTCCTCCTGTCTGGTGTATACTTTTCAGAAGTGAAGTCAAACACACAAGGGCTATGGTTAGCAAAGTTTGTGGATGACTGCAAAAAGGTTGTCTTAATTGATGTTTGAGACAACAGAGACATCCTTAAAAAGGGTCTCAGTCAGACAGATGCGGTGTCAAAATTATGGCCTCGAGCTACAGTCATACAAATACTACATAGTTGCCAACACCCTAAATATGGAGGTAATAATAAGGGATCTATGGGCACATGTGGATAGTCATCTCTACTTTCAGAAACACACTCACAAAGTGGTTAGAAAATCATGCCATGTGTTCCCACAAATTCCCAAAGTCTTTGCATGTAGGTCAAAGGAGGTTCCCTCTACTCATCAGTCATCAAACCCATCAGAGAGTACCATGACACACTTACAATGAATCTGACTAGGCACCTTCAGCAGCTGGAAAGACCACTGAAGTACCTCAACAAGAGGATTACTGGCCTCAAACAGTTGCCCCATGCAACAAGACTGAAGTAACTCAATCTGTACTCTGTTGCATACCGTCTACTCAGGTGAACTCAACAGACAGGTCCATGTCCAATGCAGAACTGATGTACATGCTCTATCTGAAGTAAACCCAAGCTCACTGTGCCACATGCTCTAGGGATATAATCATCACAACAATAAATAGAACATGTTGGAGGGATATATTACTAACTCACAGACATCCCTTGCTTTGGAACAGGCTCCCAACCTACATTAAGCTGAGACCCTCACTGACACTCTCCCAGAGGAGCCTTGATGAGTGGATGTGAAACTGAATTGTCATACCATGGATCACTTCATCAGCTCTACTACACAGAGGCATAAGGAACTAACCCCAGGTGTGGTGATAGCTGCACACTCTGGCCATACTAATATATGCCTTCAGGCAGATAGCCTATTACCTACCTATGTACCTATATATGTAGGGGGATCACAGTATAATAAGCCAAAGATGGAGGGCAGAGATGTGTGTAAGAGTGTGACCATGGCAGGGAGCCATCCAGGACTGTCCCACCTAGCACACATCCCAATGGCACAAAAGACATGAGGTGCGCATCTCACCCACTGTACATAATAGCCACCAGTATCTGTAAGCATTACAGTGTATGTGGTGCATGTGCCTGCTGTACAACATGACTGCACAATGAAGTACACATCTACTATCTGTAGATATGTACCTGTCATATAGGTTCACAGGTATGTAGTAGACTATCTTCACGAAGGCATATATTAGCCTACGCAAGTTGTGCAGCTTTCACCACCCCATTGGTTAGTCTCCTAAGCCCTAGTTCTAATAATTAGTACCCTAAGCCCCTTTCTAGTGGGGCTGCTGATGTGATCCCTGGTGTAAATTGTCTGTTTCCCATCCACTTATCAAGGTTCCTATTGAAGAGTGTCAGCGAGGGACTCTGTCTGATGTACACTGGGACTCTGTTCCACAGTAAGGCAAGTCTCTGGGATGGTACTCTATCCCACCAGCATGTTGTATTCATTGTTGTGATGAGGTTCATATCCCTGGAGTGTGTAGTACGACTCAATTTTGTTTTCCTTAGATGGAGCATGTTCAACAGTTATGTGTTTGACATGGCTCTGTATGTTAGGCAGAGTTTGCCTCTGAGAAGGCGGTACGCAACAGAGAACAGATTTAGTTTTTCCAGTTGTGTTGCATAACACAACTGTTTGAGGCCAATAATCCTTTTGGTGAGGTACCTCTGTGGTCTCTCCAGCTGCTAGATATGCCTAGTCGAGTCCATCCAAAATGGTGCATTGTACTCAATGATGGGTCTGATGACTTAAGAGTAGAGGGCCACAACTACTTCTTTTGATCTTGATGCAAACCCTTTGTTGATTAGGTGGACCACATAGGATTTCCTAACCATTTTGGCAACATGGTTGTCAAAGGAAAGATGACTATTTACTTGTGTCCCCAGATCCCTTATTACCTCGTCAGTTTTTAGGGGGTAACACCTATGTGGTAGTTTGTGGGTACTTTGTTTTCCCCAAAAAGGATTACTATGCATTCTTTCACATTGAGCTTGAGGCCATGATTCTGACACCACACATCTGTCTCATAGAGTCCCTTCTGGAGAATATTTGTGTCATCTGGGGAATTTATTATGGCAAACACTTTACAGTTCCCAGCAAACTTAGTCAACCACAATCCTCCGGTGTTGGCATGTACTTCTGAGAAGTATATACCAAACAGGAGGGGCCCCAGAACTAAAACCTGGGGGACACCAGTTGTTACCAGTTTAGAGTCTGACATGTAGCCAGCAACTCTTAATTTGTGGAATCTATCTGTGAGCCAGTTTGCAATCCATCTTGTGATGTATGGATTTATGCCCAGGTTGTTGAGTTCATCAATGATACCTGACTGGGGAATGGTGTCAAAGGCCTTAGCAAGGTATAGGTAGGCTGTGTGGAGCTCCTTTCAATCATCTGTAGCCTGGGTAACTGTCTCAAAGAAATCCACCCAGTTCAGGAGGCATGATCTGCCTTTGACGAAGCCAAACTGGGTGTGCTCAACTGTGTGAAGGTTCCCAATGTCTTTATTGTTGAGTTCCATTATGATTGGCTCCATTGCCTTGCAGATCAGACTCGTCAGGCTAATAGAGCGTGAATGCCAAGGGTCTGTTTTGGCCACATCCCTGTGGAGTGGGAAGAATGTTGCTGTGCACCATTCTATGGGTACATATCCTGTAGAGAGGATGTAGAGAGAGTTGTAGGTATCCTTGATGAATATGGATACATCCCCACCCTATGTGCTATGATCCAGGTTCTGATGCTGGAAGGTATGGAATGAGTAGTATCCTGGTAGTGCTGATGTGCTCTCTGGAGCCTTGAACTAGTTTTTGGTTACTGCACAGATATCAACTGAGAAGTGCCTCGAGTGTTTGCATTCGGAGTCTGAGTCTTCTGGCAATGAGTAGCATTAAGCTCACTTTGTGGTTATTTGTGTTGGTTACGGGGTTTGGTTTGTCCTGAGTGACCAGTGTTCCACACCTGAAGTTAACACCTCCTTGGTCTGATCTGACCATAAGCTAATTACCCTAGATATCCACATTCTGACCCCACCCCCCATTAAGGAAACCATGTTAAAAAATTTCTCCAAAGCCAACTTCATGCTTCTTGTGGTGAACTTCATGACACCCATGCAGATGGACAATACAGTTACGACTACTGAATCCTACACAATTGCACTTTATAAGCACTTAAATGAGTGCATGGATCGTGCTATCTGAAAAAGAACCGAGTCGCTATCCTCCAAAAAAAAAGGAAGACAATCTGGTGGTCCCCTGCCATAAACAAACTGTACAACAGAAGGAAGAAACTGTTGCAAAAGAGAGTAAAATCCAATGAATGGAAGAGCTCCCTGGTCAGCCTCAGTAAGAAGCTGCGATCCCTGATAAACTCCTCCAAAGCTAGTTATGGAAACAAAATCACCACTGATTCTAAAGACAACCACAAAGCATTCTATAGCTATGTCAAGAATCTCAATTGTAACACTCAGATCAGCTCTGAGTTACAGCACAATGGCACTAAATATACAGACCCAACTGATATTGCCAACATCCTGGCAGATAGGTTCAGTGATAACTTTACCCCCCTCTCACCCATTAAAGAGCCCATCTCTATACCAGAAGAATGCAAAGTTCCTGTAACCACGGCTGCACAGGTAAAAACCACAATCTCCAAAGGCAAGAACACAGCATCCATGAAACCAGACAACATCCTAGACTGCGTTCTACACTAACTAAAGAATGAACTGGCACCCCACCTAAGTACCGTGTTCAATCATAGCCTCACCTCAGGCTTTGTACCTGCTGAATGGCACACTGCAATGGTTATCCCACTCCACAAGGGGGGAGCCGCCATGGAACTACCACCCCATTAGCCTGATGAGCCTGTTCTGCAAGGCCATGGAATGTATCATCATGGAACTTATAAACAAAGACATTGGTAATCTCCAAACTCTGGACCCCACCCAGTTCAGGTTTGTAAAAGCTGGATCATGTCTCCGAAACCTGATAGACTTCTTTAAAGCAGTCACCAAAGTCGTAGACAAGGGTAAGGTGGTTCACACAGCCTATCTAGATCTTGCCAAGGCTTTCAACACCATCCCCACTCTGGAATTATAAATAAACTCACTAAACTAGGTATAAATCCTTATGTCACAAGATGGGTTGCCAACTGGCTCACTGACAAAACCCACACTGTGAAAGTAGCAGACTCCAAATCTGACTTCAGACCAGTGACAAGTGGAGTACCACAGGGTTCATTCCTGGGTCCTCTCCTGTTTAGTATCTACTTCTCTGAAGTACAGGCTAACACAGAAGGTCTTTGGCTAATGAAGTTCGCAGCTGACTGCAAACTAGGAGCTATAATCGAAACTCCTAATGATGTGGACATCATACAAAAGGGCCTCATTGAGACAGATGCCTGCTGTCAAAGCCATGGCCTCAAGCTCGATGCCAAAAAGTGCATTGTCATCCCATTTGGTAAAAACTCTGTACCCATGAACTACAACATAGGCGGTAGTATACTTAACACCGAAAGTGTGATAAGAGACCTTGGGACACAGGTGGACAGTAGTCTCTCCTTTGATAATTACATCACCACAGTAGTCAGGAAATCCTTCTACATGGCACACCTCATCACAAAAGGTTTCTCATCCAGAAAAAAAGAGATCATTGTTCCCCTGTACTCATCACTCATTAGACCCATTATAGAGTAGAATGCCCCTTTTGATATGTACCTCACAAGATATCTAAAACAACTGGAAAGGCAGCAGAAGTACCTCACAAAGAGGATTACCAGCCTCAGACAGATGCCCTACACAGACTGTCTCAAAAAAATACAGCTTTACTCTGTTGCATATCGACTACTCAGAGGTGATCTCTGCCTAACATACAAAGCTATGTCAAACCCAGAGCTGTTGGACATGCTCCACTTAAAGAAATCCCAATCCCACAGAGCTACACGCTCTAGGGACCTAAACCTTGTCACCACAATAAACAGAACATGCCGGAGGGATAGATTCCTCTCCCAGAGACTTCCCATACTCTGGAATAAACTACCTATCTATATCAAACAAAGCTCCTCATTAGCACTCTTCAAGAAAAATCTTGATGATTGGATGGGAAATAGGAAATTCACCCTGGGGATCACCTCTGTGGCTCTGCTCGACATTGACACAGCAAAATAATTTTCTTGGATGGCAAAAGCCTTTCTGGCTTAGCTTGAATAGGCCCCAGAGCTGATAGCCTAGTACCTACCTATGAACCCATGAACCTTTGAGCCTTGCCTAAAAAAGGTAATATGGGGACAGCAAGAGCCTTGGCCAGTTTTCAGAAGCCTAGGGGTGACAGTTGCAAACCATCTCTAGTGAAGCAATGAGGCTTGTCTATCATGTCATCACAGGCAGACAGAGACTGGATCCCATTTGAATGACATCAGAAGCTCAGCCAGTTGTTGAAGTTTATCATCTTTCTGTTATATTGCAGTATCATGTAGGTGAAGGTAAGATGCTACTCAAGGTCAGGGTCATACCAGCCTGGGCTACATGATCATAGAGCTACTATATATATATCTTGTCATGTTGTCCTGGGAGGTATGACTCAAATCATTCACACTGACATGTACAAAGACCACGTCATATACGTACCTGTTCTGGAGGGATGTAAGTGCTTGTGTTATGTGGCGGATCATAGCACCTTTCAGATAACTGACAGTAACCTTCCCCTTGTCCAGCCTAGTGAGTGGAACATCTGTGTGCCTGACTATGGAGTCACCTATTACTAGTGTTTGGGTATGTTGTTTTGCCTTAGGGCCTGTTGTGAGGCACACTGCTTTGGTGTATTATGTGTTTTCTGGCATGTGCTTGGAGGTGCATGTTGCTTGCTTGTCTGCTTAGGAGGACACTTTCTCTTTTTCAGATTAATATCTGTATTCTCCGGGTATGGTAATGTGTATTTATGTGTGTGTTTTGCTGTTGCTTATATTGTAGGTCTATGTGAGACTGTTGGTGTTGGGCTTATATGGCCGTACTCCTCTTGACTGTATTGTCCAGTATTGGGTTGACAGACCTTAGCCACCAGTTTGACACTGTGTGTGCCAGCATGTGGTGCATCAACCCATATATGATATGGTTATGGCCTATGCATACAATACACTCACAATACACCTAGTATGATATGCCTGCTGAGGTTAGCAAATGTGAAAAACCCCTTTGGGCAAACTGTCAGTGAGTAATGTCTGTATTTCATCCTGTAACTCCATATTGCTTGCTGAAGTGTAAAAAAGTACTTAGTTTGGATTAAGGACCCCGCAGTTGCCAACTGTGTATGTGTGTGTCTGTCTCTCCCTGGGGAGATAGCAACATTTTTGGAGACTACTCACACCCCTTAAAAGTGATATACTCATCTTTGTCAAGTCTGATGATGGCACCATCCTACAAATATACCTGTGGGAAGACAAAATCCCAGTAATGTGTATAGCATATTGTGTAAATGCGTACTGTTCTAGTATCATAATGTAGTTAGTTAGGGGTTTGAATCCTGCACTTGCCAACTGTGTGTGGCTGTTCCCCCCCTGGGGAGAAAGTGACCTTTTTGGAGACTACTCACACCCCTTAAAAGTGAAATACTCATCTTTGTCAAGTCTGATGATGTCACCATCCTACAAATATACCTGTGGGAAAGTGAAGTCCAAATAATGTGTATAGTGTGTCGTGCAAATGCATTCTGCTGTTGTATCATAATGTTGTTAGGTACTGGTTTGAATCCTGCACTTGCCAACTGTGTGTGGCTATCTGTCTTTTCCTGGGGAGGGACCAACCTTTTTGGAGACTACTCACACCCCTTAAAAGTGATATACTCATTGTTGTCAAGTCTGATGATGTCACCATCCTACAAATACACCTGTGGGAAAGTGAAATCCCAGTAATGTGTATAGTGCATCATGTGCATGCGTACTGCTGTAGTGTTATAACGTCGTTAGGTAAGAGTTTGAATCCCACACTTTTTAACTGTGTGTTCCAGTTGTGTCCAGGTATGGGAGAGTGTGTGACACCGTTGATCGATGTGAAGTGGGTTTTGATTTTTCCAGTATATGACATATCACAATGACAACTGTATGTGCATAACACATGTAAGGTAGCTGTGGGCAAAGCCATATACATACATGTGACCTCAATTTTTTCATAGGTGGGTACTATGCTTTCTCCATGAAAGCATCTGTTAGCCTTGCCAGAACGTGCTGGCACTTTCCAGACCTTAGGTTACTTCTGTATCCTTGTGACAAGCATAGCCACAGCAGTGATCCCTGGGCTACATTTTCTGTTTCACATCCACTCATCATGGCTTTTATTGAAGAGTGTGAGTGAGGATTTATGCTTGTGGTATATTTGAATCCTGTTCCAAAGCAAGCAAAAGTCTGACAAAGATGACTAATCATTACAGGTGAGCAACAACCTCTGTTGATCTGCATGCAAACCCTTTGTTGCTTATGTGCTCCACAGAAGGATTTCCAAAACCCTTTGGTAATGTGATTATCAAAGGAGAGATGACTAAACACATGGCTCTGTGTATACATTAGTACCTGTTCCAAAGTTTGGAGGCTGCTACCCATGTGGTACTCTGGGGATACTTTATTTTCTAAAAGTGGATAACTATGCTTTCTTTGGCTTATAGCTTTACAGCATGATTTTGACACCAGGTATCTGTCTCTATGATACCCTTTTGGAGGATGTGTGTGTCATTTGGAGAATAAAGTATAGCCCACAGTATGCATTTTCATCAAACGTGGGCAGACATATCCCTACTGTGTTTGCCTCTCCCTAAGAAAGCTATATGCCAAACAGGAGTGATCCCAGGACTGAGTGCAGGTGAACACCACTTGTTACTGGCATATAATTGTACATGGTGGCTGCAAATGTTAGTGTGTGTCCTACATCTGTGCGTCAGTTGTCAATCCATCATCTAACAATTGTTTATGGTCAGTCTGTTGAGGTTATGTATAATGCCAGAATGTGGGATGGGTATGAATTGCTGGGTGAGCTTTAGCTTGGCTGTATGGACCTCCCCTCCCTCACCTATAGCCTTGTTAACTGGCTTGAAGTCTACTGGGTGTAGGAGCCATGATCTGGCCTTTAGAGAACCTAAGTTGGTATGGTGCAGTGTTTACAGGTTCATAATGTCTCTGTTAATGAGTTCCATAATGCTGTGCTCCATAGCCTTCCAGATAACATTTGTCTGGCTTATAGGGTGAGTTTCCAGGATCTGCTGTAGCTCTACAATTAATCAAGTTATGTTAACCTTTGCGCTGGGTGTGATGAGGGTGGACAGGATTAGGAATAAGTATATTAGAGGGTCAGCCCCGCTTAGAAGGTTAGTAGACCAAGCCAGATAGGTAGGATTACATTGGTTTGTACATGTGCTGAGAAGGGATGCAGAGTATATTGGGAAATAGATGCTAAGGATGAAGCTGCCAGGTAACAGGAAAAGAGGAATGCCTAAGATGAGGTTTATGGATGTGGTGAGAGAGAACATGCAGGTGGATGGTGTGGCAGTGCAAGATGCAGAGGGCAGGAAGAAATGGAAACAGATGATCTACTGTGGTGACCCCTAATGGGAGTATCTGAAAGGAGAAGAAGAAGTTGTAGCTCAATCCTTGTGGACTGTGAACACCATTACCGTGCGCCATTCCACAAGTATGTAACCTGTATAGAGGCTGCATCTGAACACAGTGTTTAGGTGAGTGGTTATGCTTGTGTATGACACAGCCAGGGGCACTGTCCAGTACCAGTGCCACTGTGGTTTGGACTTTGGTAAAGAGATGTTTTAACTAGAGTGTCTGTGAATCATCAGGTTTTACATTCTTCAGGTTTGGAAATGTGGCCCTTGTGTAATGACAGGATGGTGAAATCTGCATTCAAACTGTCTGACGAGATATTGGTAATGTCATTCAGATAAGTGCACTTTATGACCATTTACATTAACTCTGACCCGATCTGAGATTTCCCCTCTAGATTATAAACAACACTAAAGAAAGCTTTAGTGTTGTCTTTGGAATCCTTGCCAATTTGTATTTTGAAGCTTGCCTTGTATGATTAATGAGGGCTTGTATTTTCCCAATGATACTGACCAGAGAGGTTATCCCTTCTTGGTATGTAACTCTTTTGTGGTACAACTTCACACCTTCTATTATATATTTAGTTAATGGCAGGGGGCCATGAGACTAATGCACTTTTACTGCATAAGTGAGTATTTCTTGTGTTTGTGATAGCATGGTCCATGCAACCCTGTAGGTGAACAGTGTACATTACTAAAGGATTATGCAGCTGGGACAGTGTTAACCTTAGTAATGCAAACCAATGACAGATAGCAACAACAGCATCACCCACAGCACAGTGTCAACCCATGTCATACACACATATACATATACTGGCCACCAATAGAAACTATGGAGTGTTGACACTGGCCGATACAGGGCATGTCACCCTGCCCATGTGTCCAATATGCATGTACATGCAGACAGTGCACCTCTACCATGTTCACAAATGGACACCTGCAAACCTGTGCTGCACACACCCCACACTTGCTGTCCACTGTATAATGCATGCTGCCACAACTAAACACATCAGCCAAGTGGCACATGGGCAAACAAAACACAATTGGAATAAACACTGGTGAAAACAATGCAACATTGCTAATTACAGATTTAATGCATCATGCCTGCTCATCTACACCTTCAAGGATATCATTACACTTTACTGCTGACAACATGCTACACATCCAACCATTGCTATACTTTATTAAAGTCACCCTGTGCATCAGCACCATGTTAGCTTGTTCCTGCATCAATGTTACAGATGACAGGAGGTGGCACAGGTTGTGTTGTTGGTTTGCCAGAGGCCTACACTGAACCATACAATCAACATGTGCATGTGAGTGTGTGCGTGAGGGCCATGAGTACTGTTATGGGCCAATGTTGATGTCATGTGTGCGGGTATGTGTTTGCCCTAGGTTTCTGTTTTATGTGTGTGTGTCTGCATGCACACAATTTCACCATGTGGCTGCCATATACAGGGATTTGTGAGACAGCTACAGACTGTACCTGGCAGGCTTTACAGATCACCGTCTCTAGCCACGGATATGGAACCTGTGCCTGGCAGGGGTGCTACAGAGAGTATCAGGTACTAATCCAGATTGGGTACTATCCTCAAAGGTTGACAAATGTCCACTGGATCCAGGTCCCTGCTGGGAATGGCCAGAGCTGCATGCACGTGGTCTGCTAGGACAGTCTATGGACAGCCCCCCCAACATTGCTGGGGCTGGTACTGGGACTATGGGAGTGGCTGTGACTTGCTGGACGTCCACGGTGACCTCCAGCTGGTGATGTTGCTGGCATACATTCACATTGTCTTAACTGTCCTGCACTGTCCTGACACATGGACATGACATTGTGGAGGACATCCAATGTCTCACCCCAATGTCTACCAATGACCTCAGTGTAGTTACGTATGGCACCTGCTAGGTCACGAATACTGTCATTTACAGAGGTGTAATGAGCCCTGTGTGCCCTTAGCCCCTGTCTGGTGTACTGCTCCATTCATGTCTGTGCCTCCATGACATCCTGGAACATGCGTGTAGTAGAAAGAGGTATAGCACATCTGCCAGGGGCATGATGACCAGCAGTCCTCTGACGAGAACCCCTGAGCATCTGCCTATGTGGTACTGTTCCAGACATCTGGCTATGGCTGCTGTGTCCTGATACATGTGCCATAGATACCACACTGTCCTGGCCAGTGCCAACCGTACACTGTCCCTCAGCTAAGGGCAATGGTGATGATGGATGTACAGGAACTATGACTGTGCGCATGAATGGGGTGGAGACTTGTGTACACTGTCAATTGGTGGCCCAGCAACAGACCCTGACAAACCTGCCTGTGCCTCAACACACCTATCCTCATGATCACTGTTTGTGTCAGTGACATCAGGTTCCCTGCTATACAGAACCAGCCCCACCTCACCACCTGTGAGAGGAAAACAAGAAACACACTTTAAGACCTGAACATGACTTCAGACCACATGCACACATGCACACATGCAAACATGCACACACACAAAACTACACTCCTCCCGAAAGCAGACACTCACAACACCAACAATCACAGAACATACACAATAGCAGGTGATGGTGGAGTACAGTATCACAAGCAAAACATTCATATCACACCTGTCAGCATGCAGGACATGTGTTGCTCAACGGAATGCAGTGCAAGTGTAGTCAATCCTTGTCACTAACAGTATACATGACTTTGTTGCATGTGATTTGTTATTCTGTGATGGCCCTCCCCCTGGAACACAATGCATACATGGACACAACATTGCTGTGCAGGTATTCATAACCCTGTGATGTACTGTGAACCATAACTCACAGATGTACATACCATTGCTGGATTTGTATCTGTGTGTCAGATAGGCATCCAATGCTGATTACAGCCTCTGTGTCTTTAGCAAATAATTGTGGACATGTGTTTATTGTGGACACGGTTTTAGCACATGAATGATGAGTATTCACACAACATCATCAGTGGTGCATGGATAACTGATCGAATACCATTCGGCCACATACTCAATATATGTACTTATGGTGAGTGTAGATCATATTGTGGACATGCCAGTCTCATCCATGACAAGGCATGTTAAAACACAACTGCATATTTAAACACTACACATACCCAATATGTGTCATATGACCTAGCCACTCAATAGCATCTCAAGAAATATATGTGTCAGTTGTGCAAATGGTGATTGGTATGCATACTGTTTAGAGATGCATATGTGTGCACACATGCATCATTATGGTGTGTAGCAATGACAGCTATGTGTAGTGCTGTGGTTACAATTACTGGATGGGGTATAGTACCATAGGCCATCATCATGAGGCATCAGGTGGTCACTCAAGGCTACAATGTTTCACAAGCCAGTACAAATCATACTGTGCTGGAACTGTACTACCTTGGATAAATTCACCATTTCACAACCAGTTGTTACGTGATTTTGTTAGGAGGCCAATAAGGAGCATTCCCTGACATGAATGTGTAGTGTGTTGCAGAGTGTTTAAATGCCCCAGGATAGGCCTCTACCCCTCAGGTATATTCTGTGTAATGTGTGGATGAGATTTTGGATACTGGAGTGTGTCTTTACAGAGGGTTTGGGAATTCTTTATGTGTAGCATGTTAAAATGCTCTATGTATGACATAGATGTGCATGTTATGTGCATGTTGAGTATCAACTATGCCTATCCAATGGTCACTACAGTCTAGCCACATTTGTTTGAGATGGTCTGGGTATTGCATGTGTTTGAGGCTGCTAATCACATTAGTGAGATCTGTGTGCTCTTACACCAAACATGCACAGCACGCATTATGGGTAGGTGTGTTACATGTGTACATGGTCTACACCTTAACTATGACATGCACTTTTTATTTCCAATAATAAATGTAGAACACACTCACCAGCATCTGTCCACTGTCTTGATATCACCCAAGAGGTAGCTACATAGAGACGAGACAGTTTGTCAGTGGCCACAACTGTGGCATTGCTACTGTGTGTTTGCAATCTTACAGTACAACAACAATTTACATTCACAGGGCTACAGATTATGTTCCAAATGATCAGTATTGCACAACAACAGGCTCCACATCTTTTAACAGCACACTCCACATCTCACATATGCATGATCTACCAATACAGATAACAGTAGTCTACAGATATGCCATGTTACCTGCATGTTCCATGTGTGCTTGCTGGCTGGCTCCCACCTCCATCATGGTGTATGTCTGCTGCTGTTGTTGTTGGGCAGGTGCCACCAGGCTCATGAGCAGCTCCTCCACTCTGATGAGGTGGGGAGGGGTGGCTGCTAACACCACCCCCTGTTGCAAGCTGGTCCATACGCACATCAGCAGCACACTGACGGACATGTTGGAGAAGATCAGTGCAGTGGTGGTGTACCTGCTCATATGTGTGGTTATGCAGGCCTACCTCATTGACCCTGCAGACAAGATCTTGCCACATTGCGGTACGCTCCTACTGGTCCTGACTGGTTCATGAAAACAGTACATGGTAGTGCTGAATCATAATGCTAGTGATGATATCATCTTCAGTCCTACTGTAGCTTGGGTTCCTGTGGTGGGCCATGATCCCTGGAAGACATAAATACAAAAATATGTCTGAGCAAGTCATATGGCACATTTAACATTATACAGTACAGATATCACTGAACTGCCATATGTTGTGTCTTTTGGCTTTTCCCGATTAGGGGTCACCACAGCGGTACTCTGGTCCGTTATTATTGGCAGTAGATTTTTACGTGCCAAGTTGCCAGCTCTGATGCACAACCTTCAATGCACCATATATATATATATATATATATATATATATATATATATATATATATATGTATATATATATATATATATATATATATATATATATATATGTACTTACATACATAATACAATATGTTGCACCTGAGCACAGATTACAATAATTACTCACACACATACATCTACATGTTGGAGTACATATTCTGTAGTGTTATATGATTGTATGGATGTTATGTTTGTGAATACATAAATGATATATATATCTGAGATGGCTTAGTGGCAAATCACGTATGCTGTGATGTGAATGGTTGTCAGTTTTTTCCTAGTAAATGCTTTTTATTTTGTTATTAGCCAAAACAAAGGTCAGGGCTACAGATGGAATAAGGCACATTTCAGCATTTGCAAGTGGGTTTTCAGAAGGGTAAGCATAGCTTATGAACATTTAGCAACCTATAAGCTAACCAAGAGTGAAGCACTGTAACTGCCACTTATCACTGCTCACCCCACAACTGCTTGAAAGTGCCTTGCTCACTCTCTATCCAATGAACCATGTTCTGCACAGCAACAAAATAAAATCACTATATAAGACTATACAAGGGTACCTGGAACACTGTATGTAACACGATGCACTACATAGCCACAGCAGATATACATCAAGCTGATGTGTAAAGAAATATATCATCCATCACAATCAGTGTAAGGTCCAGTAAATGTATTAATATTATACCACACTACTTGTTAATTCCAAACCCGTTGCCAAAATATCTGCACAATTGGGAATATAGGTCTCATACTGCTGTAGTACACTATGAATGTTGATAGATACACAGTTATATGTATTACCACACATATGTCAAAGGACATGTTACAGACATACCCACACACATGTCAGACATAATTACAGGACACAAAGGTATGACAACCCAGACATGTTTTCAGTGTGTACTATACAGTACTGTGTGTCAGTACTTAAACAATCTTAATCTTTAGAAATGTAATCTGTGATGAATACAGGGACCACACAAAACAGTGGATGCAAGCAATGTGGACGTACACCATACTTTGCTGTGCAGGCCCAGAGCTTCAATTAGTACTACAGTACACACAGGATTTGCATTCAACATCGGTATCAGTCAATAATCAAAGATGTAGTGCTTTAGCCTCCAATGACACACCCTAGATAAAACCAAGGGACTTAATCATAATGTATGCAATGGCACTTGTTCTGCCTAGCAACATAATACACAGCTTTTGCTAGGATCAAAGCAAGGACCCAGAATACCACAACATAAACAGTTTCCCAGTAAGCTATCCCACAGATACATATCTTTGACGTATTCACAAATATATTGACCATCACAGTCAGTCAACAGTACAGAGAATCTATTGCAACAAGTAGATATGTATGAGTATATATATATATATATATATATATATATATATATATATATATAGTAGGTGTGTATGAGTATATCTATATATATATATATATATATATATATATATATATATATATATATATATACATATACACATCCATTTGTCTACATATATATATATATATATATATATATAGGCACATATACATTTCACCTTTCATAGTGAGAATTTCAATTAAACAAAGGATGTAAGGTGTACAGCAATGTAATAACATCGCACAGTCTTGGGATAAATGCATTGAAGGTGTTCACAGCCCAGGTAGCTTTAGCAGGCCTTACTGGCTTCAACATTGCAAACTGAATGAACCATCCACAGTGTTTGACCACCACATGTCATATACCAGCACTGTATGCTGTCTTGTTTGTCACACACTAAAACCTACATACAAATATGCGCATACTAACCTTCAACAACATATATAGCTTCCCCCTTCGCAAACAGTTGCAATATGTCCCCTGCTCTATGCACATATACAGAAGTGAATACATATGACACATATATATTTCTCTGTATGTGTGTGTGGCATACACACACATGGTCCACACTGTTGTAAGTCCCTGGACCTCACAGCTGAACTGTTGGGCCTTGCTGCAACATAAACAGGTGTCACATATGAACACAAACTAACATTAAGGGGATATATATGGCAACAGATGCTAGATAAGCATACTAGACTGCTACAGCACTTGCCAGAGTTAAGCTACACTTTAATATGACTATCATGCATGTGTTGTTCTGTCACACCCATGTTTATATAATGTCAGCGCTAATTCCCCCAACAGCCATTGGCCACACTACTGTACAGAACACAGATAACATGGATCAGATCTTTGACATTTAATGCTGAGCTACACATTTCACAGGTATGTCCTACTGCCCACAGGCACACACAGTATTTTTCATAGCAGTAGTTAAGCAGAACATCTGTGCAGAAAGACGCATGCTGCCACATATGAATGTTTCACATTATGTAAACTATTCTTCAATAACATCTACTACATGCCAGTAAATACATATGTGTCACATACTTTTCCTTTATATAATTTGGTAATATTTCTTTTTCATTTTCTCTCTCACTCACTCTCTGTCAGTCTTAGAGTGATTGAGTTTGTTGGCAGAGATTGCAGCCTGCTTTTGTAGGAATTGCACATGAGCATGTGATGGCCTCTGCACCGATTAGTGCCCACCATTTGCTAATTGCATGCAGCCTGCTGTGTAGTAATTGAAGTAATCACTGTCATAGCAACCCAGTATTATAAATTGCTGACTCATGTAGGTGTGGCCCTTTCAGCTTTCCAAGATGGAGATCATCCTTGTTTGGTGTGGACATAGAAGGTTGGTATAGTTCTTATATCAGAAGCCAGGGGTGTAGCCAGAGATTTACATTTTGTACTCAGACCTAATGTTGCTGCTTCCAGTACCCAATTGTCAGTGTAGAAATGTACTTACCCCTCAAAATGCTACCCCAAGATACATGGAAAGATGTACTTTCTTTTCAACTGTTACAATTAACTGCCATACAAAGGTAGTTATAAAGATGTATTCCTTTGGCACAATAATTGTTTGTGAACTGCTATACTGTAAATATTCATTTTACAGTTTGTGCTTTTTTAGTGTTGACATTAGCACAAGCTGCTCAGAAAAACTGTACACATTTCAGTACAGTGAGTACGCTTACCTACATCCTTGGTAGACCCTGCACACACAGGTATATTCTACATTTATTTATCTATTTATTTATCATTTGTTGACTGGGAATGTCTGACTAGGTTCCACAGAGCCTGTTTTCAGCGGAGGCCCGGGGAGAAATGTTCCAGATTCATGTCTTTGAATGTGGGAGGAAACCGGAGTACCCGGAGGAAACCCACGTGAACACAGGGAGAACATGCAATGTCCACACAGAAGGCACCCCAGCAGAGAATTGAACTGGAGAACCTCTTGCTGTGAGGCGACAATGTTAACCACTGCACCACTGTGCCGCCATTTGGGTAGGGTTGCAGAAGTACAGAGAGTGTAAGTAGTATTGTGTGGATTTTATCTTGCTGGACTTACAGGGTTGCTGTGTACATGTTAGTTTATCAAGGCATGTAGTCTGTCTGCGTAACTCCCAACTGTGGACCTATCCACATGATAGCCAGAGAATAGCCCATTATTTTTTGTCTGTGCACCACACAGGTCTTTTCAGCAATAGAGCAATGGCATTCTTACAGTTGGTTGCTACCAGTACATGGCTACATCCATTTGTATTTCAGTGTTTTATTTCTACATAAGGGTATGTTTCCAAAACTCCTTCCAAAGTTATTTGCACAGTGTGTAACAACAGAAAGGTTAATATGCCTCTGTGTCTCTGCCTCTGCCAGACCTCTCAACCAATCAGGTACAAATTTGAACAGAATCAGGGAAAAGTCAAGAAAAACTCAGGGACAATCAGGGACTCTTTTAAAATATTAGTGCCATTATGTTGAAACATTGAGAGAATCAGAGCATATGAATTAATACACCTTTTCTGAAGTAAAAGAAGTGTATAACTCTTAATTATTGTTATTATTCATTAAGTGTAATTCACCACCTTTCTGCCCAAAGTCAGTAGTTTTAGGAGGGATTCAGAGGGACAGAGCTAAAATGTGGGTCAAAATCAGGGACGTCCCAGAAAATTAGGGACAGTTGAGAGGTATGGCCTCTGCCCTAAACAGATATGCCAGTGTTTGTCCTGCTGTGATACTGTGTGGGGTTGTAAAGTGATGGTGTGACATTATTTCCTGCTAGAATGGCTGCTTCACTTATCACAGTCATGTAATGTAATCCCACAACAACTGTTGGTCAGCATTCACAGAACAAGTTGTGTGGTATGGTATTCCGAATTTTCATTTACATTCACTGATTCTGATGCATGATATAACTATTTAAGCACCAATTTGATGTATATCCACTCTGGCTTAGTGGTACTTCATGTTGTGTAGTGTGTGCAAGGTCCAGGGTTTGAAACTTGCAGAGGTGTTTTGTTTTGTTCCTGAGCAGAACAAGGGCCCTCACATACAGAGTGACTAAGGCACTTTTAATCAGTTGTAAGCGGGTTTGCGTGGGTTTGTGCAATGCTTCACTTTGCCTAGTCAAGCACAAACAAGCGGAAACCTGTGGAAACCTGCACAAACCCGCTCACTACTGCTTAATAGTGCTTACTCCCGCTCACCCCCAAGCTAATTTCTTTGAAAGAAAAGAAAAATGGGGAGATAGGAAAGTGGTGAAAAAAGGGCACAGAGAGAAAGACAGCATGGAAAATAGTGCAGGATGTGCAGGACAGGTGTAGGGAAGATCCATAGCTGCCCATTTTTTCAACAACAACCGCTGTGCATATGCAACAAATTTGGAGGTAGATATGAACCCCTCAACCCCTGAGAGAGGGGTGAGGACAACAAAGTATGTTGTAATGCCAATTAAATAACTTTTCATGTGTCCAGTGGACATGTGTGCAAAATGGGCAGCTAGGTATGGGGCATAATTTTTTTGGGGAGCAGATTGCCCTTTTTTTTTTCAGGTGAGAGTGGAATGTGGGGTAGGGGAAGTAGGTATATTTGGGGAGGTAGGTTGGGGAGGTAAACAGAGAAGATAAACAAGACACCTACAGGGGCGGTATATGACACATGTGGTGGGTGAACACCTTTGACGGGGAGGGATGTTTGGAAATCACAAGCCCATGAGCCCCCAGATGGAAACAGTGGGACTGAGGTCCCCACCCATGGGCAGTCACCACTGCACCTTCATGGCCCAGAAGGTGGCTGTGCTGGGGACAGTGTAGGAGTGGCAGGCTGACTCTGGAGTTGCATCACTCGGGCCTCAATCTGGCATAGAGGTTCTGCAACAGAATGTTTAATCTCTCTACGCAGCACAGCCCGGTCCGTACGAAGGGTGATAGGTGCCTCTCCACCCACGCTTGCATGGGGGGGGCTTAGCCCCATACCCTGCAGCGCTTCCACCCGAAGGTGGCACAGGGCCATTGGAGGTGGAGGTCCCAGGCTGGGCACTGGATCTGCTGGTGCCAGGTGCCATGGCCAGCTGAGGTGGGACAGGTGGGTCTGCTGGGACCGGCCTTCCCATACGAACTATGTTTTGGAGAGTTTAATAAAGAAATGGGTTAGTAACAGTCAACAGCATTCTCAATTAGTTATAACAGCATGCAGAAGTACTCCCATTAAACTAACACACCAGATTTTCAACAGTTGAAAAGCAAGCATAACATATGCATATATAGAACAATAGTGGACATTTCAACAGCATGCAGGTTTAATTGATGGTAATAGGCCACCGATATTGTGGTATTTTAACAGGGTAAATGCATAGAAATAAATGCAAATATTTATAAACCAATAGGACATATGTCCCAACAAATGTTTTGAGATTCGACATACCGACTGAGGTGTGGAATTGCATTTTTTATTCACATAAAGTAGGGTGGAAAAAGACAGCTCAATTAACAACTTATATATCCTAGTTTTCACTACATTCCTATTAACTGTAGTTATATGTCCCTTACATGTATTATTATACTACCCAATCTCCTTATATTGTGCAATTGGATTTTGCTAGATCATTATATACATGAGCTGTATCTTACTTACAAACTGTCCAAGATGCAGATGTTACTGCAACATATTTTGAGAATTGCTCACACACACTCCTGCTAAGATGGTACACTGACAGCTCTACTTTCATATAATTATCTACATATGTTCAGGTGAAAGTAGCAGTTATATGTTGACAGCTTCCCACATTTCTGGCAGCACACTGACATTTCTGGGCAACACAATACGAAGCTACTCATGTGCCAGATTAACCTGTACATGCTGGGCATGAACCAACAGTTGAGGTCTGTAAATATGCATACAAGCTACTGACGCTCCCTTCATCCACGTTATATGGGCCTACCCAAATGTGGGTTGACACTGCATAATATAACACTACTATTTGTAGAATGCAACAGTACAACAACATATCAAAGAAAATGACACAGACGCACTCCATGAATCATACATTTATTAAAGGATTATTACACCTTTATTTATTGGGTTAACAGACTTTTTATAGGTTCATAGGTTCATAGTTGTTACTGGGCTATCTGCCCAAAGGCATATATTAGCCCAGCCACATTTTGCGGTATTCACCACCCCTTTAGTAGTTCCATAGACCCTTGTACTTGCAGCTAGTACCCTTGGCCCTATCTAGTAGTGCTGTTGGTGTGATCCCTGGTGTAAACTTTCTGTTACCCATCCACTCATCAAGGTTCCTCTTGAAGAGTGATAGTGAGGGGCTCTGTCTTATGTAGATAGGGACCCTGTTCCATAGTAAGGGAACTCTCTGTGAAGGGAATCTATCCCTCCAGCATGTTCTATTCATTGTTGTGTTGAGGTTTATATCCCTAGAGCGTGTAGCTCGAGTAGATTTGGTTTTGCTAAGATGGAGCACGTTCAACAATTCTGGGTTGGACATGGCTCTGTATGTTAGACAGATATCGCCTCTGAGAAAGTGGTATGCAACAGAGAACAGTCTTAGCTTTTTCAATCGTGCTGCATAGGGCAACTGTTTGAGGCCAGTAATCCTCTTGGTTAGGTACCTTTGTGGTCTCTCCAGCTGCTGGAGATGTCTAGCCAGGTACATTCCAATTGGTGCATTGTACTCAATAATGGGTCTGATGAGGGAAGAGTAGAGGGGCACCATTACATCCTTAGATCTTGATGCGAACCCTTTCATGATCAGATGGGTCACATAGAAGGATTTACTAACCACTTTGGCAACATGGTTATCAAAGGAAAGCTGACTATCTACTTGAGTCCCCTAGATCCCTTATTTCTTCTTCAGATTTTATGGGATTACCTTCTCTGTTGTAGTTTGCGGGTACTCTGTTTTTTCCAAAGGGGATTACTACGCATTTTTTTGCATTTAGCTTGAGACCATGGCTTTGACACCATGCATCAGTCTTATTTAGGCCCTTCTGGAGGATCTCCATGTTGGCTGGAGACTCTATTATAGCACCCAGTTTGCAGTCGTCTGCAAACTTGGTCAGCCACAGCCCTTCCGTGCTTGCCTGTACTTCTGAGAAGTATATGCCAAACAGGAGTGGCCCCAGGACAGAGCCCTGAGGTGCACCACTCATTACTGGTCTGGATTTGGACATAGATCCCGCTACTCTTACTTTATGGGATCTGTCTGAGAGCCAGTTTGCGATCCATCTTTTGAAGGCTCTCTCATTTATTTTATATAACAGTACATGCAGAATAATTACTAACCTGCCTCATGACACAGCCTTTGCAGCCTATCTTCATGGGCTTGCAGGTTCATAGCCCAGTCACCTGCAGCTGTGAAGTAAATGCAGAGATATTGAGACATACCTTTCCATAGTATAGACAAGCACGGCGATTCTTAACTACTTAATCAGTACTGGGGCATTAGACATTGTACGGGATTCCTGGATCCACCGGTCCAGTTCATCCTCCCTACGCCACTTCAGGTCAGAATAATAGTACCTGACCTGCTCACCAGTCCGAGGAACACCAGTGGCACTGGTGATATCATGGGCAAGACTTTTCCAGGCCTCCATTTTATATTGGGTACCCTGGTACTGGCCCTGCAGGAGTCTTTCCTCATGTTTGTGGATGAGGAGCCAAACCATAATTTTGGACTCTTGGATGCCCCAGCATTGTACTCTAAATCGAGTGCCTTCACCTACACCAGCCATGCTGACTGCAGAAGGAAGCTACAACCAGTTATAGCAAGTATTCCTGCCTGTGGAGCTTAAATATGCCTCATTTCCCGCACTTATTTGTGATTGGTCAGTTTTGGAAAAGCTCAGCTGTGGGCACGCCTGCTTAGCTAATGTTAACAATGTTTAAAATCCCTTTGATAGATATGTGTCTCTTGAAAGTGCATGCTTGTGAAATGCTATCATGGCTTAGTGGTTACGTACTGTGACAATAGTGCAAAGTATCCAGAGTTCGAGCCCTGTCATTGCTTTTTATTTTCCTGCTCGGCAGACCTGACTGGTTAAGGAGCAGTAAAGCAGGTGTGAGCGTGTTTAACCTACTTTGCTCGACTTTGCCCGACGTTGCCCTACGTTGTCTGACGTTGCACTTGTTAGTGCGGTGCACAGCTCTGCGCAAAGACATTGCGCTGGTTAGCGCAGTGCACAGCTACGCGCTAATGTATTTAAATATGCTCAATACTGGCAAAATGTGCTTAGCAGTGCTTTATATTGCTTAAATAGGATACTCATGCCTCAGAATACATAAACATTTCACCTTCATATATATAATTCATGCACTACTACATTTAACATTTCGATGCTTTTTACAAATTTTATACATAAAAAATGTCAGGAAATGTTTTTGTATACAGATTTCCCACAGAAAATGGAACATGCAGTAGTGGGACTCGAACCGGGAATGCCTCCTTTTTGTGCAAAGGCTCTAACCACTACACTATTGCTATATTGCTTAATTTGCATATTTTTCTTATTATCCTCTTCTGGTGTCTAAGCTGCTGTAACTGTAGCTAGCAATGGGCAAACCCGGGCAAACCCACGCAACTACGGGCAGCTATATCGGAAGAAAAAAAATTATTTTTATTTTTTATTCTGTAAGCTGTTTAACATATGGGGGAGTGTAGTGCTACATTGTACACATGTGAGCGGACACGCTCATTTAAATGGAAGTTGCGGCATTTCTTCATTGCAGGTGAGTGGATATTTGGACTGCTCGGCAGTCTGACATGCCCCCTAAATGCGTCCACTCTCCATGTAAGCTTTAGAGTTGAGGCAGCACACCCTCATTATTATGCATGGCACGCTGCCATCATACTCTTACACTGGTGCTTCCCTGCAAGACTAATCTAGTCTTACAAGGAAGATTAGTGAATCTGGGGGATTGTATTTGAAAAGGCATCTATTGTAAGCTTAAAATACTGTTTGTAGTTTTTTTAGGACTAATGTGCCACTTTCCTTAAAAAGGTTAGCTGTGGAGAACAGTTCTACCATCTGGTAGCATTTAATATTAATTCAATGTGTAACATTTACGTCTGCTTTAAAAGACTGAGAGGTTAAATAAAGGGAATATTGCAAGGTCAAAAAGTGTCATTTAAGCTATAATTAGTTTGATCAGATTCAATTTTCTACCTTACTTTTCTTTCATTTCTCTACAAACTTTAATCTCATTGCTCAGGGTACCTGAGTAACTCTTAGCTAATAACATTCATACTAACTTTACTTTTTGCTTCTAGTATACATATCCTAGCTAGTTATGTGTTGTTAGCAGTTATATTATTGCAAGAATTATTTGCATAGTTTTGAATTGTTATTGCTTTATTTTGGACCGATGGTACTTTTTCTCAGTAGTGCTCACTGTTATTGAAATATTTTCCTTAGATCTCAGTTGTTAATGAGTATTACCTGTCTGGACTAAGATAACCACCAAAAATGAACAAATGATTGAATGAAATAAAACTTTGTTTTATTTGGGTCCTGTTTTTAAGATTTAAAAATAAATACTGAATATACAAATGTAATGGTTACTGTTAAGTATCATTAGTAAGGAATTTTCATATATAGAGGCAGAAGTTATTATAACTGATCAGCATTCCTAACATTCAGACTTTGAAATTAAATATTCAAGCACTTGCATGACACTAACCTGCACCATGATTAAAATCACATAATTATTTTCTTTACTGTAAACAGATTTATACGAGGTTACTTTGCACTGTGAATAAGCACTCATCATGTCAACCTGCCCTATGAACAAAGGCATATAATTAAGACATTCTGCTCTATTCTTTCCATGCATTATGAATAAAGAAACCACACCAATCGAAACCACCAACAAATGCAAACCAGCAAATAAGCTGGCTAAAAAATCTCCATTTAATACTTATTGTTTAGCGCTTTCACCCACATGAATGTGGGCTTCATCAGAACATCTCATTACAAATATTTCACAGTTTAAATACTACTTTTGATGCCAAAACTCAATAATAAATATTTTAAAGTGATTTAAGTGATATGTGCACCAATATAGCATTCAAAAAATACTTTCAAAAATATCCTGTTAAATTCCTAATACATAAATACCTAAAATATTATGAAATATGTTCATCATACATTTAAAAAATATATATTAATAAATATTTAGTAAATATGACATCTTTATTTTATTGTATTTATTTTATTTTTTTATTTTATTTTTGTTAACCGGGAGGATCCGACTGGACACAGGTCCATTTTCAGCGGAGGCCCGGGGAGAAAAACTCCACGTTACAATAATAGATTAATACAATACAAAGCAATTAATGAAATTTAAAGTAGGACAGAGGAACATTACATGGCATGTGATAACTACAGTAGAATGTACAATTAGTATAGGCGAGGAGAGATTAACCCCCTCCCCTACAATTTTTTTTTTCACTTCACATTCACAAAAACATTAATAAGTTTACAATCACAATACATTTATGCTTTAGTGTAAGTGAGAAGTAAATAAATGCCCATAGTGGCATAACTAAAATATACGTATAGGTAGGATGAGAGTAAGAGGAGCTCTGTTAGGTATTATATTATTCTTAGATCCAGATTAGAGCATTTATCAGGTAAGGAATATAGTACAGAACAGTACCAGTGTTGGCTTGTTTTCTGCTGTTAGACTGGTGATATGTTTGGATGAATATGCAAGGATATCAGTAGAGCTAAGTAAGCAAAATGTTATAATGTAGCATTATTCTTGCAACTGAGCATAGTTATTGCTACCCTGGTGTGTAGCAAGAGCAGAGCCAATTATTAGAATAATAGGATTTCAAGAGGTGTTTGAAATGGGTGCTAGAAGTAGTGGTAGTTATATTGTTTGGGAGTGAGTTCCAGGTTTGTGCTATTGTGCAGGCAAAGAGAGATTTACCTGCTTCATTTTTATGTCTTATTAGTTGAATGAGATTTTTTGTTGCTAGATCTCAGGACTCTGTTGGTGGTGTAGGGCTGGACCCTATTGGTGGTGTAGGGCTGGATTAGCTGTTGGAGGGCAGGTGTTTTTTCAGGGTAGTAGTAGAGTTTATGTGCAACTGTGGCCTGATTAAGTCTTAGTAGCTGATGAAGTTCCAGCCACTTGAGTTGAATTAGGGAAAGACAGTGATGGGATCTATTTGAGGAGTTTGTTGCCAATTTGGCAATTTTGTTGTAGCATGATTCCATTTTGTGAAGTTCAGTCTGGTGAAGGTTAGTTAAGATAGGGGAAGCGTAAAGAAGGATGGAGAGGAGGTGGCTTCTTGCAATAGTGGCTTTGGTCTGATTAATCATGAACTTTTTATTTCTATAGGGAAGACCCAGTTTTTGGTTTACCTTTTTGATGGTTTGTGCTATATGGATATCAAATTTTAGGTGATTATCAGTCTCTACTCCTAGTAGTTTGGTGTGGTTGGTTGGTGTGATTTGAATATTATTTTTTGAGTTTATTGTGAGGCTATAGTTTGAATTGGATGATCTGCCAGGGGTGAATAGGATTAGTTTGGTTTTCTTTGGATTGAGAATAAGTTGTATTTTAGTAAACCAAGATTCTGCTACAGTAAAGTTGAATTGGGTGAGGGTTTGTAGTTCCTTTATGCTGGGGGCAGCACATATTATGGTGGTGTCATCAGCATATTGAACTACTACAGCAGTGGGCAGTGAAGAGATGTCATTAGTGAAGAGGGAAAACAGCAGTGGGCCAAGGTTGGATCCCTGGGGGACTCCTATGGAAACTGGTAAGAGGGGGGACAGCTTTTCTTGCCAGAGACAGCTTGTTGGCATTCTGATAGATAGCTATTGAACCAGCGTATGGTAGAGGAGAAAATATTGAGACTGGATAGAGTATTGAGGAGCAGATTGTGATTAACCATGTCAAAGGCTTTTGATAAGTAGAGGAAGATGAAGATGGAAGATACGAAAAGACCTTGATTTCTAAAGTGGTTGACTGTATTGGTATAGAATAGAAGGGCAGTGGTTGTGCTGTGGGAGTGTCTGAAGCCATGTTGGGAGTTGGATCATAGTTTATTTTCTTGTAGATATTGCATTAGTTGCAAGTGGACAACTCTTTCTAGAATTTTTGATAAGGGTGATAGTATGGGTATAGGACGATAGTTGGTCAGCTCTAAGGAGTTGCCTCCTTTGTGCAGAGGGACAATATGGGAAGTTTTCCAGAGGGTAGGAACTTTGTGTTCTGAAATTGATCTATTTATAAGAATTGACACTGGGTAGGGTATGGCTTCTGCTGATATCTGAAAGAACTTCAGATTTTTAACAATTCTAATGCTAACAGAAATGGGTTGCCATTGTCCAATAGTAAAGCAGACTTCAGACACTCACTATAATTTGATGCAGGCAACAATCAGGGTGCACCCAAGCCCATCAAGAACCCATTTATGATTATCTTCTCACCAGAGATTCCCAATGGACAGGGCACTGATGGTAGAGGTGGAGCGGTCATTGATTTACCTGCTACCCAAGCTCAGTCGGAGCCTCGCAACAGTAGCAAACTGGGTATCTCGGACTTCACGTTCGATTTTTCATTCAGGGAACTGGATGAAGAGGCTAGACATATGGGCACTAAGCCCAAGAGAATGCAGCCGCTTAAAACCTATTTTAATGCGAACACCAAAGAAACTATGGACAAAGGTGCTGTTAAACCTAGTGCCAATCATGGTGCAAAAGTCAATGGGGAAGGTTACAGGGGATGTAAAGATGCATATTTAAGGAAATTTCTTGACAACAGTTGTGAGTTTGACCAAGTGAATTATGATTACATTAATGAGCAACCTAAATCTGTTGCACCTGAGGGAACATTGAGGGATTATATTTATGCATTGGGGAAAAGGTTAAATTTGATAAATGGCTTAAAATTAGACAATGCATATTTGACCAAGTGTATACATTCTAAAAGTGTTCCCATGGGATTGCGCTTTTTCAAGTACCCTATGGGAGTGGCCATCACTGATAAAATTAAGTGTGAATTCAATCTATATTTCGATCAATGTGGTTTACAGTATATGCAGTTACTGATCAAATTTAATGATAAAAAGTTATGTATGTATTTGAATGAAGTGGAACGGCTAAATGAGATGATTGTTAATGATTTACTGTTCTCCCAGTGGGAGAAATTGTATGCCAAACAATTTGATCTGGCTGATAGGAAAACACTAAAAGTTTATAACAAGAAATGTAAAAAAGATAAAGAGAAACACGGAACAGTACAGTAGTGGTGCTGTATATCAGTGTGATGTTAATAAAGGAGAAAAGGCAATAAATATAAGCCCTACAATGTTAGGAGTAACAAGAGAGACAGAAATCCCTCATACGAGGCAGCAGACACTCATTATCAAGACAATAGATTACATTTTCAAAGAGGTTGAAAACAGGAACTGCATATAGACTGGAAGAAGGAAAGGAAGTGGAGGAAAACATACCCATATCAACCATATGGCAGACAAAAGAACACCACTGGGGGGAAGGGAGAATCGAGGTACTGGTAGAGGAGACTTTAGTCAAGACTTTAGATATGACTTATGACAGTTGTCAGTCAGGATATGGTCAGGGTATTACCAAAGATGGTATTACATATAGTTATAACAACTTTAACGTATACAATTACACAGACCTCACATTAGAAAAAACACACTTTGATTTATTATCTAAAGGTATGAAGTACATTCCTACCACTTGCTTCCAGTTAGCTGACTGTTTAAGCGAGATCAAACTATTTATCAGAAAAATTAATTTAGCTATTTTGTATAAGGATAGTGATGATGTTGCAGTACAAAGACCAAGTGGTATAGGTTCCCTTAAAAAGAAAAGCTGTTACGTCCCTCGGATGCATCCTAATGCTCTGGTATATGACAAACTGGTAACTAAGCAGATTTACAAACTCCAGAACAAGATAAAAGGTAAAACATAAAATAAAACAACTTAACTATGGAAGAGATTAGAACTCTTAAGGATCTGAGAGAAGACAACAGTATTCGGGTAATGAAACCTGATAAGGGAGGAGGTGTGGTAATCTATGACAGCTTAGAGTACACCACAAAAATGTATGAGATTTTACACCTATCAGGCAATTATGAAACTGTGTCTATAAATGAAATAAACATCGCGTACAGATGTATAGATATGTATGTTGAGGAATTTTTTATTGATAACAGAATTACAGAAGACACATAAGTTTTTGAAAGTAGAACATCCTAAATTGGCTACTTTGGTGGGGATCCCAAAGGTGCATAAAAATGCTAGCAACTCACCCTTTCATCCTATAATTTCAGGTAGCTATTCAAAAACATTTCCATTGGGAGTAGCAGTGGATACTATGTTAAAACAGATGCATGAAAAAATGCCTCACATGGTTAAGGATTCGTGGGATTTTTTAAAGAATTATCCCACTGCCTTATGGAAAGAAGGATTATTATATGTCACCATTGATGTGGTGGATTTGTTTTCATGCATTCCCAAAGAGAAAGGCTTGGAAGCATTTACTAACAGCATTAGAAAATACACCAACTTGGAATGGGACAGGGTGTGCCTGATTCTGGAACTCATGTCCATAGTATTAAATCATAACTACATATTTTATGAGGGTGCACACTTTAGACAAACTAGAGGAGTAGCTATGGGGGCAGCATGTTCCCCCATATATGCCAATCTGGTCATGCTAGACTGGGAAGAGTCATTTTCAAAAGTGGTTACTTCAAATATGTTAGACATTATTCTCGGTTCTTGGATGACATATACATTCTATGGGATGGAAGTCATGCAGTCTTGAATAGTTTTTTTGAATATTTGAACTACAGTAGTGAGTACCTTAGATTTACTTCATCCAGTAGCAGTGAAGGTATTGCGTATTTGGATACGTATATATCCAATGGAGACAAAGGTTTTAAGTATCGTATTTATAGAAAAAGCACATTTTCCAACGGTTATTTGGAATACACTAGTAATCACCCAAGAAAGTTGTTGTACAGTATATATAAAGAACAATGTATTAGAGCAATAAGAATGACATTAGAATATGTAGAGATGATAGAAGAAATTGATTTTATTACTGAATTGTTCAAAGAAAGGGGATATTGTATGAATATGATGAAAGATGTGAGGAACTATGTCATCAAGGAATGGGGACACAAATATACCCCACTGTTAGGAGCTAACAGGAATGAAGTTACATTTAAAGGAGTAGAATTGTTGAGTTCCACTAATACTGCCTTCAACAGAGCATGCATTTTGGAATATGGACCATACACTAATAAAGTGATGGACATCTTGACTAGTAATTGGAATGTCATGATGGTTGATCAAGATATTGTGAAAATTATAGGTCCCAAGCCTTCATTTGTGTACAAAATGGGTTGCAATATTAAGATGCACTTGGAACGAGGGACAATAAAAAGTAACATGGATTATTGTATGAATCACACTAAGAAATGTGAATGCTGTAATCAATGCCATGCAATAAATGAAGATGAAGGGATTATTTTAAACAATATTAACAAAACCAGGATTAGGTTTAAACAAGGCAACTGTAATTCCAAATTTATTATATATTTGGCAAAATGTAGGATGTGTTCAGAATACTATATAGGGAAAACTGAAAGAAGTTTCAAAAAACGTATTTATGACCACCTATATAGTATCAGGAGAAAGGATGTAAACAATGCCCTTTACCGACATATAGAGAAATGTGGGGATATGGACAGTTTTAGATTTGGCATCTTGGAAAATATTGCAATAGACCCTAGAGGTGGTAATTATAAGGCCACCTTGGGTTACAAAGAAATTTGATGGCAATTATATACTGATGCCTCTACCCCACCGGGGCTTAACAATCACATATCTATCAACCCTCTATTAGCAAGGAAGTAGTAAATGCATCATTAGAATTTTAAATTATCACATACTGACACAATATTATCAACGACAAAAGTAGTACAGTTGTGTAACAATATTGTTTTATGTACAATTTTTTATATTTTTTTACTGTTTATGCACCTGTTTTTTATTCTAAAGTTATTTTAGTAAGTTTTTGTTGTAGTTTATTGTTGTGATGTATTTTTTATTTAATTTAAGTATTAAGTAACTATGGAGTCAATGATTTGCATAAGGATCTGGGTTCAACACAGTGAATAGTTAGTAATTATATAGAAAGTTGTTTTAGGGTACAATCGATGCATATATATATTTACTAAATATTTATTAAATATATATATTTTAAATGTATGATGAACATATTTCATAATATTTTAGGTATTTATGTATTAGGAATTTAACAGGATATTTTTTTGAAAATCTTTTTTTGAATGCTATATTGGCGCACATATCACTTTAAATCACTTTAAAATATTTATTATTGAGTTTTGGCACCAAAAGTAGTATTTAAACTGTGAAAGATTTGTATTGAGATATTCCGATGAAGCCCACATTCATGTGGGTGAAAGCGCTAAACAATAAGTATTAAATGGAGATTTTTTAGCCAACTTATTTGCTGGTTTGCATTTGTTGGTGGTTTCGATTGGTGTGGTTTCATCGTCTTCAGGATCTGTGGAGTCAGCATTCTTGCAACTTGCTATTTATTAGTATTTAGTCAACGGAACACTTTCTTGGTTCTGCATTATGAATAAAGGCACACAGGATGGTATTAGGATTACACCTGTCCCACTTTGCGAGGGACAGTCCCTCTTTGGTAGTTGTGTCCTGCAAAAAAATTGAAAAATTGGCAAATGTGCTAAGATTTTAGAACAAAAATATTTCTATATTTTCTTTAACAGTTGCATAAAACAGTTATTTTGCATCTGAAACACCTAAATGTTATAAAAACAGAACACACAACTCAAAGGGTACAAAAATAAGCTTTTATTTCGTCAAAAAAGTGAAGTTCTACCCTTTGTACTGGCCATGGGTATGTTTTGTCCTGCAAATTCTGATGTTTCTACAAAAAATTTCCCACTTTGGGCATTTGAAAAGGTGGCAACCCTAGATGGTATGCACAGAGAACAGTACAGCAGTGTAACTTGTACTGTAAAGCTAAGCCAAGATTATCTGCTATTAAATGATTTGCAGTCTCACATACAATCCAAGTGGAACTCCATATAACTAAAAGGGAATCCACATGGCTGTTCAGACGGACAGTTTAAAGATCATTTAAATCATCTGCTTAGTGATATTTGGCTTGGTACTATCTGACTGTTTAACATTGCTTTATTGGTGCCCAATATTTGTTTAAAGTTAATCTAGTTGGCTTCTTGTTATCATTGTTGTTTAATATTACTGCACTTTGTCACCTTTTTGGATTGACATTACTCTGCTTAGCAATGTTTGGTTATCTCTCTCTCTGGTACCATTTAAGTGATTAATATTAGTGCATTTGGAATTTTTTTTTTCATTTACCATGATTATATTTCATATTTTTTAATATTACTTGGTTTGGAGGCTTGGTTATTTAATGTTGCTTCATATGGTACAATTCTTTTTAAATGTTACACTGTGCCCTTTGGCTGTTTAACTTGCCCTTTGATTGTTTAACTTTACTACATTTGGTGTTGTCTTTAATATTATCTTTGTTTGATACCTGTTAGGTGTTTTTAACATTAATACAGCTGGTATCAAAGTTAGTTTATTAAAAAGTGCAACTATGTTTGATGTCCTTGGTTATAACATTTATTGCAAATAACAACGTAATTTTAGTTGTATAATGTTACTCTGTCTGTTGCCCTTTCAGTTAGCACCACCTTTGTTAGAATCACTCAGGTGTCTTTTAGTTATTTAACATTATTATTTGGCACCATCTTTCTGCAAACAAAACAGCAACACACTTACAAGATGTATGCAATATAATGTCTCAAGTGTCACTAGAATAACATAGTAATAGTCCCATTTATTGGTGTTTGAGAAATAAAACACGTGATAATTCTGTATCTAAAATTCAGTGTAAATTTTTTAAGCTAATCTTGATGCCTAACAAACCCTATATTTAACTGATACCTTACAGCAATCAGTGTTCTTCCTTTACATACCCTCCATCCACCTGAACTTATACCCTTTTATAGATAGTCACCTGTAAGAGTACAGAAGAGGGGGCATGTAGCTCTTATACTGTCATTCACTCTTTCTGATCCCACTTTTTGTAAAAGAGGTGCATTAGCAATACCTTTCTTCAGCATTGCCCTCTAGTTTATACTGAGCTGTATCAGCTAATTCAACATCCAGGACTTTATGTACTCTCATGACAAACTAGCTTATTTCTGTACAAAATTCCCAACATGGTAATCTTAAAAACATAGTCTTGATACTAGAAAATTCAATCCACACACAAGTCATAACAGAAGCAACATTAAACCTCTATGTTGAACTTGACCAGCAAGCATGACCTGCTAAATGATTTTTGTGAATACTAATATAAATATATACATACACACCATTGGAACATGACCCTCATATGTCACCATTATAAGAAGCGTTTTAACTATCCACTCATTAAAGGTAATAATAATAAATAAATATATGCAATGGGAAAATTAACTCCCAGACCACTAGAAAAGCACATTCCCTTCATTAAATCACAGGCAGCCCTACCTTAAGATTTCAAAGTTGTTGGACAAGTATGATTGTGTAAAAAGAAAAACTCCGCACATCCTACCTTTCAACCCCTGTTTACAGTAAGTAAGGGCACTGCCATAATATCCTGGTTGTCAGTCCTCTGCTGAAGGTGTGCAACATGCACTGTAATGTGTCAGATCATTATAACAACACACTTAGTTAACACTAAACTTGACATGTGAGGTAGTACCATTTCATCAACTTCTTCTCATTCCAGGTCAGTATTAGTGACTAAGAGATCAAGATCACCACCAGGAAAATGTAACCTACCAAATGAAACTGTCCACACAAAGGACCCTGTAAGGATTTCAAATCACAGGCCTTCACACTGCAGTGATCATGCAGTGAATGATCACCTACATAGCCTCCAGTATAAAATCATGCAGCAGATCAGTTTCAAAAATATTTTTTAAACAAATAATGAACTATTTAAGAGTTGGCACTTGCCAGCTAATATGCATATATACATATAATACTGCACTTTGTCAGAATGCAGTCCGTCATTATGTTGTTTTTTTTTGAGACGTTGACATTAACAGTGGTGGCAGACAATGGCTGTTTCATTCCTTTCAATTACAACTCATCTGTTAATGTTGCATTTTTTATTTATCCTGTGAACTGTCAGCATTGCACCCTGTTGGTTGATCACTGTGTAAATGATGCAAATGATGGGTAACGAAGATTTAATTCCTTTCACTTACATTGGGATCTGTCACTGTTGCATTCTGTTGGTTGCTGGATCACTGTTTTAGTGAATGCTAGCAGAGGTTTTATTCCTTTTACTTGCAGTGTGGTCTTTCAATGTTGCATTCTTTTGGCAGATCACTGTGTTAGTGAAGGGTAACAGAGGTTTCATTTATTTTTCGTTTATTCTGTGATCTGTAGAGCAGCACTTTGATGGTAGATCACAGTGTAAGTGAAGAGTAACAGAGGTTTGATTTATTTTTGAATTACTTTGTGATCTGTCCATGTTGTACTTTGTTAGTAAATGACTATGGAATTGAAGAAGAATGTAAGGATTTTGTGACTGACAAGTAGTGACAGTGTTCTGATGAGATTATATGACACTGACGTAAGGGAGATTTCCATTTATTCACTGTTCACCCAGCCAGGGATTAGGATATTTATAATCACAGGGTGTGTGGGGTGGGGAGCTTTCTCCAGAAAAAAAAAGACTTATTTCTTGTGTTCTGTACGTTTGAAGTGTACATTGAAAGTTGACAGTTTGTGTCCAACATGCTGAACTTTGATGTTAGTTTACAATGACAATTCAATATAGAACATATATGCATATATAAATATATATAATGCCCTGAGAAAACTCATATAGACATAAGAGAAAACATGCAGACTCCACATAGTGACCAGAAGTTAGTCCTCAACCCCAGAAACTGATGCTATTATGCAGACAAAAAAAAAAATAAGAAATGATGGGACCAGTACTAAATTTCGTCTACATAACCATATAAAGATCGAGTTTAGCAATTTCCAATCATTATGTTTATGACATCAAAATGCCTATAAAATTCAGGCTACAGCAAACATATACAGCGTGATTTCAGGACCACCTTCAAGTTACCACAACATTACCTGCTGAGCACATATCTCCATAACACCACCTACAAGTGCATCGTTGTGTGTCTCAGGCTTAAGTAAGCATCTCTGTGGGCTACACTGGGGCATCCAAGAGTATCTCATAAAAATAGAGCAGCACAACATTTTGAACACATGTATATATATCTGTAATATCTGCTAGTGCACTATTGTTGTGTCTGATGTGCAATGACTTACAGAATTGTGTATAGAGGATCACTGGAATACCCCTGGAAATGCAGTGACATGATGCTAAGATAAGGCAGAGAGCTCTTGTTCACATAACAGTTTAACTTAACAACTTAACTTGTTAACTCTCTGTGTAAGGTTAGATTAGTCTCTTTACGAATCCCAGCAGTAAGAGTATGATGGCAGCGCATCATGCCATTGCATATTTAATATGTGCGCTGCCGCTGCCTCTAAAGCTAACAGCTTAGCAAGAGCACAAGTGTGGTGTAGGGGTGTGTAGGGTCCAAAAAGACCAAAAATCCAAAAAAACAAAATGCATAAACTTTCAGTTACATGAAGCCCACCACTCACATGTGAACAGCACACCACTCCCCCTCCCCCATATGTTATACAAAAAAAAAAAAAAAAAAAAAAATTTTTTTTTTCTTCCTATCTATATAGCTGCCCATATAGTTTTTTTTGTTGTTTGCCCATTGCTTAGCTACTTAGCAGCTTAGCTTAGACAAGAGAGGATAATAGAAAAATATGTGCAAATTAAACAACATAGCAGAAGCGTGGTGGGTTAGAGCCTTCGTAACACAACAAGGCATTTCCCAGTTCAAATCACTACTGCACATTCCATTTTTTTGGAAATCTGTATACAAAAATATTTCCTGACATTTTTCATGAGTACCCTATTTTAAGCAATATAAAGCACTGCCAAGCACATTTTACCAGTATTGAGCATATTTAAATACAATTGCGCATAGCTGCGCACTGCGATAACTAGCGTAATGTCGGGCAACATAGGGCAACGTCGGGCAACATTGAGCAACGTTGTGCAAAGTTGGGCAAAGTCAGGCAAAGTTGAGCAAAGTTGGGTAAACAGGCTGACACCTGCTTTACTGTTCCTTAACCAGTCATATCTGCCCAGCAGGAAAATAAAAAGCAGTAACAAGGGTTGAACTCAGGATAATTGTGCATTATAGTCACAGTATTTAACCACTAAGCCATGACAGCATTTCACAAGCATGCACTTTCAACAGACACATATCTATCAAAGGAATTTTAAACATTGCCAACATCAGCTAAGCAGGCGTGCCTACAGCTGAGCTTTTACAAAACTGGCCAACCACAAATAAGTGCGGGAAATGAGGCATATTTAAGCTCCACAGGTGGGAATACTTGCTATAACTGGTTGTAGCTTCCTTCTGCAGTCAGCATGGCTGGTGTTGGTGAAGGCACTAAATTTAGAGTGCAACACTGGGGCATGCATGAGTCCAAAATTATGGTTTTGCTCCTCGTTCACAAACATGAGGAAAGACTCCTGTGGGGCCAGTACCAGGGTACCCACCATAAAACAGAGGCCTGGAACAGTCTTGCCCATGATCTCACCAGTGCCACTGGTGTTGCTCAGACTGATGAACAGGTCAGGCACCATTATTCTGATCTGAAGCGATGTTGGGGGGGGGTGAACTGGACTGGTGGATCCAGGAATCCCATACGATGCCTAATGCCCCAGTACTGAGTAAGTAGCCATTGTATTCAGTAGTTAAGAATTGCTATACTTGTCTATACTATGGATAGGTATGTCTCAATATCACTGCATTTACTTCACAGCTGCAGGTGACCGGGCTATGAACCTGCAAGCCCATGAAGATAGGCTGCAAAGGCTGTGTCATGAAGCAGGTTAGTAATTATTCTGCATGTACCGTTATATAAAATAAACAAGAGAGCCTTCAAAAAATCTTTTAACCCAATAAATAAAGGTGTAATAATCCTTTAATAAATGTATGATTCATGGAGTGCGTCTGTGTCATTTTCTTTGATATGTTGTTGTACTGTTGCATTCTACAAATGGTAGTGTTGTATTAAGCAGTGTCAACCCACACTTGGGTAGGCCCATATAACGTGGATGAAGGGAGTGCCAGTAGCTTGTATGCATATGTACAACCCTCAACTGTCGGTTCATGGCCAGCATGTACAGGTTCATCTGGCACATGAGTAGCTTGGTATTGTGTTCCTCAGAAATGTCAGTGTGCTGCCAGAAATGTAGGGAGCTGTTAACATATAACTGATACTTTCACCTGAACGTATCTAGATAATTATATTAAAGTAGAGCTGTCAGTGTACCATCTTAGCAGTAGTGTGTGTGAGCAACTCTCAAAATATGTTGCAGTAACATCTGCATCTTGGACAGTTTGTATGTAAGATACAGCTTATGTATATAATGATCTAGCAAAATCCAATTGCACAACATAAGGACATTGGGTAGTGTAATAATATATGTAAGGGACATATAACTGCATTTAATAGGAATGTAGTGAAAACAAGAAGGATATATAAGTTGTTAATTGAGCTATCTTTTTCCACCCTACTGTATGTGCATAAAAAATGCAATTCCACACCTCAATCGGTTTGTCTAATCATAAAACATTTGTTGGGACATATGTCCTATTGGTTTATAAATATTTGCATTTATTTCTATGCATGTGCCCTGTTAAAATACCACAATATTTGTGGTCTGTTGCCATCAATTTAACCTGAATGCTGTTGTAATGTCCACTATTGCTCTATATATGCATGTGTCATGCTTGCTTTTCAACTGTTGAAAATCTGGTGTGTTGGGTTAATGGGAATACTTCTGCATGCTGTTATAACTAATTGGCAATGCTGTTGACTGTTACTAACCTATATCTTTATTAAACTCTCCAAAACATAGTTCGTATGGGAAGGCTTGTCCCAGCGGACCCACCTGTCCCACCTCAGCTGGCCATGGCACCTGGCACCAGCAGATCCAGTGCCCAGCCTGAGACCTCTTCCTCCGTTAGCCCTGTGCCACCTTCAGGTGGAAGCGCTGCAGGGGATGGGGCTTGCCCCCCCGTGCAAGTGTGGGCGGAGAGGCATTTATCACCTTTGTAGGTCCAGGGTGTGGTGCATAGAGTGATTGAACATTCTGTTGCAGAACCTCTACACCAGCTTGAGGCCCGAGTGGTGCAACTCACGGGTCAGCTTGCCCCTCCTACACTGCCCCCAGCACAGCCACTTTCTGGGCCGTGAAGGTGCAGTGGTGACTGCTCATGGGAGGGGACCTCAATCCCACTGTTTACGTCTGGGGGTTATAGGCTTGCGACTTCCAAACAACCCTCTACGTCAAAGGTGTTCACCCACCACATGTGTCATATACCGCCCCTGTATGCATCTTGTTTGTCTTGTCTGTTTACCTCCCTAACTTACCTCCCCAAATATACCTACTTCCCCTATCCCACATTCCAATCTCACCTGAAAAACAAAAAAAGGGCAATCTGCTCCCAAAAAAAAAAATTACGCCCCATACATAGCTGCCCATTTTTCACACATGTCCACTGGACACATGAAATGTTATTTAATTGGCATTACGACATACTTTGTTGTCCTCGTTCCTCTCTCAGGGGTTGAAGGGTTCATATCTACCTCCAAATTTATTGCATAAGCACATCTGTTGCTGTTAAAAAAGAGGCAGCTATGGACCTTCCCTGCACCTGTTCTGCACATCCCAAGCTACTTTCCATACTGTCTTTCCCTCTTTGTGCCCCTTTTTCACCACTTTCCTATCTCCCCATTTTTATTTTCTTTCAAAGAAATTAGCGTGGGTGTGAGCGGGAGTAAGCACTATTAAGCAGTAGTGAGTGGGTTTGCGCAGGTTTGCGCTTGTTTGTGCTTGGCTAAGCAATGCACAGCATTGTGCAAACCCACAAAAACCCACTTACAACTGCTTAAAAGTGCCTTAGTCACTCTGTATGTGAGGGCCCTTGTTCTGCTCAGGAACAAAATAAAACACCTATGTAAGTCTTGAACCCCAGACCTTGCACACATTACACAACATGAAGTACTACTAAGTCACAGTAGATATACATCAAGTTGGTGATTTAATAATTATATCATGCATCAGAATGAGTGAACATAAAGGAAAATTAGGAGTATCATACCACACAACTTGTTCTGTGGATGTTGACCAACAGTTGTTGTGGGATTACATTACATGACTGTGATAAGAGAAGCAGCTGTTCTAGCAAGAAATAATGTCACACCATCACTTTACAACCCCACACAGTATCACAGCAGGACAAACACTGGCATATCTGTTTAGGGCAGAGGCCATACCTCTCAACTGTCCCTAATTTTCAGGGACGTCCCTGATTTTGACCCAAATTTTAGCTCTGTCCCTCTGAATCCCTCCTAAAACTACTGACTGGGCAGAAAGGTGGTGAATTACACTTAATGAATAATGACGATAATTAAGAGTTATACACTTCTTTTACTTCAGAAAAGGTGTATTAATTCATATGCTCTGATTCTCTCAATGTTTCAACTTAATGGCACTAATATTTTAAAGGTGTCCCTGACTGTCCCTGACTTTTTCTTGACTTTTCCCTGATTCTGTTCAAATATGTACCTGAGTAGTTGAGAGGTCTGGCAGAGGTAGAAACACAGAGGCATATTAGCCTTTCTGCTGTTACACACTGTGCAAATAGCTTTGGAAGGAGTTTTGGAAGCATACCCTTATGTAGGAATAACACACTGAAGTACAAATGGATGTAGCCATGTACTGGTAGCAACCAACTGTAAGAATGCTATTGCTCTATTGCTGAAAAGACCTGTGTGGTGCACAGAGAAATAAATAACAGGCTATTCTCTAGCTATCATGTGGATAGGTCCACAGTTGGGAGTTACGCAGACAGACTACATGCCTTGATAAACTAACATGTACACAGCAACCCTGTAAGTCCAGCAAGATAAAATCCACACAATGCTACTTACGCTCTCTGTACTTCTGCAACCCTACCCAAATGTAGAATATACCTGTGTGTGCTGGGTCTATCAAGGATGTAGGTAAGCATACTCACTGTACTGAAATGTGTCCAGTTTATATGAGCAGCTCATGCTAATGTCAACACTAAAAAAGCACAAACTGTTTAGAACTGAGTAAATGAATATTCACAGTATAGCAGTTCACAAACAATTCTTGTGCAAAAGGAATACATCTCAATAACTAGCTTTGTATGACAGTTAATTGTAACAGTTGAAAATAAAGTACATCTTTCCATGTATCTTGGGGTAGCATTTTGAGGGGTGAGTACATTTCTACACTGACAAGTGGGTACTGGAAGCAGCAACATTAGGTCTGAGTGCAAAATTTAAATCTCTGGCTACACCCCTGGCTTCTGATATAAGAACTATACCAACCTTCTGTCTTAAACAATGATGTCCACACCAAACAAGGATGATCTCCATCTTGGAAAGCTGAAAGGGCCACGTCTATATGAGTCAGCAATTTATAATACTGGGTTGCTATGACAGTGATTACAGCAATTACTACACAACAGGCTGCATGCAATTAGCAAATGGTGGGCACTAATTGGTGCAGAGGCCATCACATGCTCATGTGTAAATTCCTACAAAAGCAGGCTGCAATATCTGCCAACAAACTCAATCACTCTATTGCAGAGACTGACAAAGAGAGACAGAGAGAGAGAGAGAGAGAGAGAGAAAAGGAAAAAATAAATATTACCAAATTATACAGAGGAAAGGTATGTGACACATATGTATTTACTGGCATGTAGAAGATGTTATTGAAGAATAGTCTACATAATGTGAAACATTCATATGTGGCAGCAGTACTTTTTTCTGCACAGATGTTCTGCTTAACTACTGCTATGGACAATACTGTGTGTACCTGTGGCCAGTGGGACATACCTGTGAAATGTGTAGCTCAGCATTAAATGTCAAAGATCTGATCCATGTTACTGTGTTCTGTACAGTAGTGTGGCCAATGGCTGTTGGGGGAATTAGCGCTGACATTATATAAACATGGGTATGACAGAACAACACATGCATGATAGTCATATTAAAGTGTAGCTTAGCATTGGCAACTGCTTTAGCAGTCTAGTATGCTTATCTAGCATCTGTTGCCATATATAGCCCCCAATGTTAGTCTTTGTTCATACACAACACCTGTTTGTGTTGCAGCAAGGCCCAACAGTTCAGCTGTGAGGTCCAGGGACTTACAACAGTGTGGACCATGTGTGTGTATGCCACACACATACAGAGAAATATATATGTGTCATATATATTCACATCTGTATATGGGCATAGAGCAGGGGACATATTGCAACTGTTTGCTAAGGGGGGAGATATATATGTTGGTGAAGGTTAATATGCGCATATTTGTATGTAGGTTTTAGTGTGTGACAAACAAGACAGCATACAGTGCTGGTATATGACATGTGGTGGTTAAACACTGTGGGTGGTTTGTTCAGCTTGCAATGTTGAAGCCAGTAAGGCCTGCTAAAGCTACCTGGGCAGTGAACACCTTCAATGCATTTATCCCAAGACTGTGTGATTTTATTACATTACTGTACACCTTACATCCTTTGTATAATTGATATTCTCACTATGAAAGGTGAAATGTATATGTGCCTATATATAAATATATATATATATATATATATATATATATATATATATATATATATATATATATGTATATGTAGACAAATGGATATGTATATGTACATATACATGTATATTTATATATACTCATACACACCTACATCTACTTGTTGCAATAGATTCTCTGTACTGTTGACTGACTGTGATGGTCAATATGTTTGTGAATATGTCAAAGATATGTATCTGTGGGATAGCTTAGTGGGAAACTGTTTATATTATGGTATCACGGGTCCTTGGTTTGATCCTAGCAAAAGCTGTGTATTCTACTGCTAGGCAGAACAAGTGCTATTGCATACAGTGTGATTAAGTCCCTTGGTTTTAACTAGGGTGTGTCATTGGAGGCTAAAGCATTACATCTATGATTATTGATTGGTTCCAATGTTGAATACAAATCCTGTGTGTACTGTAGTACTAATTGAAGCTCTGGGCCTGTACAGCAAAGTATGGTGTATGTCCACATTGCTTGCATCCACTGTTTTGTGTGGTCCCTGCATTCATCACAGATTACATTTCTCAAGATTAAGGCTGTGTAAGTACTGACACACAGTCCTGTATAGTACACACTGAAAGCTTATCTGGGTTGTCATACCTTTGTGTCCTGTAATTATGTCTGATGTGTGTGTGGGTATGTCTGTAACATGTCCTTTGACATACGTGTGGTAATACATATAACTGCGTATCTAGCAACATTCATAGTGTACTACTGCAGTATATCCTATATTCCCAATTGGGCACATATTTTGGCCACGGGTTTGGCATTAACAAGTTGTGTGGTATAATAGTAATACATTTACTGGACCTTACACTAATTGTGATGGATGATATATTTCTTTACACATCAGCTTGATGTATATCTCCTGTGTCTAGGGGTGCATCGTGTTGCATACAGTGTGCCAGGTACTCTTGTACAGTCTTATATAGTGATTTTATTTTGTTTCTGTTCAGAACATGGTTTATTAGATAGAAAGTGAGCAAGGCACTTTCAAGAAGTTGTGGGGTGAGCAGTGATAAGTGGCAGTTACAGTGTTTCACTCTCGGTTAGCTTATAGGTTGCTATATATGACAGTTCAGTGATATCTGTACTGTATAATGTTAAATGTGCCATATGACTTGCTCAGACATATTTTTGCATTTATGTCTTCCAGGGATCATGGCCCACCACAGGAACCCAAGTTACAGCAGGGCTGAAGAAGATATCATCACTAGCAGTATAATTCAGCACTACTGTCTAATGTTTACACGAACCAGCTAGGACCAGGAGGGGCGTACTTCAATGTGACAAGATTTTGTCCGCAGGGTCAATGAGGTAGGCCTGCATAACCGCACATATGAGCAGGTACGCCACCACTGCAGTGATCTTCTCAGACATGTCTGTCAGCATGCCTCTGATGTGTGTAGAGAACAGCTTGCAACAGGGGTGGGGGTTAACATCCATCCCCCCTCACCAGAGTGGAGGAGCTGCTCATGAGCCTGGTGGCACCTGCCCAACAACAAAAGCAGCAGACATACACCATGATGGAGGATGGAGCCAACCAGCAAGCACACATGGAGCATGCAGGTAACATGGCATGTCTGTAGACTACTCTTATCTGTATTGGTAGATCATGCATATGTGAGATGTGGAGTGTGTCGTTCAAAGATGTGGAGCCTGTTGTTGTACAATACCAATCATTTGGAACATAATCTTTAGCCCTGTGAATTAAAACTGTTGTTGTACTGTAAGATTGCAAACACATAGTAGCAATGCCACAGTTGTGGCTGCTGACAAGCTGTCTCATCTCTATGTAGGTACCTCTGGGTTGACATCAAGGCAGCGGACAAATGCTGGTGAGTGTGTTCTATATTTATTATTGTAAATAAAATTGCATGTCATAGTTAAGGTGTAGGCCATGTACACATGTAACACACCTACCCATAATGCATGCTGTGCATGTTTGGTGTAAGAGCACGCACATCTCACTAATGTGATTAGCTGCCTCAAACACATGCAATACCCAGACCATCTCAAACAAATGTGGCTAGACTGTAGTGACCACTGGATAGGCACAGTTGATACTCAACATGCACATAACATACAAATCTATGTCATACACAGAGCATTTTAACATGCGACACATAAAGGATTCTCAAATCCTCTGTAAAGACACACTCCAGTATCCAAAATCTCATCCACACATTGCACATAATATACCTGAGGGGTAGAGGCCTATCATGGGGCATTGAAACACTCTGCAACACACTGCACATTAATTTCAGGGAATGCTCCTTATTGGCCTCCTTACAAACTCACATAACAACTGGATGTGAAATTGTGGATTTAGCCAAGGTAGTACAGTTCTGGCACAGCATGATTTGTGCTGGTTTGTGAAACATTTGCAGCCTTGAGTGACCACCTAATGCTTCGTGATGATGGCCTATGGTACTATACCCCATCCAGTTATTGTAACCACAGTACTACACATAGCTGTCACTGCTACACACCATAATGATGCACGTGTGCACACATATGCACCTCTAAACAGTATGCATACCAATCACCATTTGCACAACTGACACATATATGTCTTGTGATGCTATTGAGTGGCTAGGTCATACAACACATATTGGGTATGTGTAGTGTTTAAATATGCAGTTGTGTTTAGCATGCCATGTCATGGATGAGACTGGCATGTCCACAATATGATCTACACTCACCATAAGTACTGTACATTGGGTATGTGACCAACTGGTATTCCATCAATTATCCATACACCACTGATGATGTTGTGTGAATACTCATCATGCATGTGCTAAAAATGTGTCCACAATTATTTGCTAAAGACACAGAGTCTGTAATCAGCATTGGATACCTATCTGACACATAGATACACATCCAGCAATGGTATGTACACCTGTGAGGTATGGTGCACAGTACATCACAGGGTTATGAATACCTGCACAGCAATGTTGTGTCCATGTATGCATTGTGTTCCAGGGTGAGGGCCATCACCTAATAACAAAACATATGTATCAAAGCCATGTATACTGTTAGCAACAAGGACTGACTGCAATTGCACTGCATGCTGAGCAACACATGTCCTGCATGCTGACATGTGTGATATGACTGTTTTGCTTGTGATACTGTACCCCACCATCACCTGCTATTGTGTATGTTCTGTGATTGCTGGTGTTGTGTGTGTCTGCTTTAGGGAGGAGTGTAGTTCTGTGTGTGTGCATGTGTGTATGTGTGCATGTGCGCATGTGCGCATGCGTGCATGTCCACATGTGTGCATGTGTGCATGTGTGCATGTGGGCATGTGCGCATGTGCACATGTGTGCATGTGTGCATGTGCATATGTGTGCATGTGTGCATGTGGTATGAAGTCATGTTCAGGTCTTAAAGTGTATTTGCTGTTTTCTTCTCACAGGTGGCGAGGTGGGGTTGGTTCAGTACAGCAGGGAACCTGATGTCACTGAGACAGACAGTGATCATGAGGATAGGTGAGTTGAGGCACAGGCAGGTTTGTCAGGGTCTATTGTTGGGCCACCAATTGACAGTGCATAAGTCTCCACCCCATCCATGCACACAGTCATATTGCCTGTACATCCATCATCACCATTGCCTCTAGCTGAGGGACAGTGTACGGTTGGCACTGGCCAGGACAGTGTGGTATCTATGGCACATGTATCAGGACACAGCAGCCATAGCCAGATGTCTGTAATGGTACCACATAGGCAGATGCCCAGGGATTCTCATCAGAGCACTGCTGGTCATCATGCCCTTGGCAGACGTGCCACACCTCTTTCTACCACACGCATGTTCCAGGCTGTCATGGAGGCACAGACATGAATGGAGCAGTACACCAGACAGGGGCTAGGGGCACAGAGAGCTCATTACAACTCTGTAAATGACACTATCTGTGACCTAGCAGGTGCCATACGTAACTACACTGAGGTCATTGATAGACATTGGGGTGAGACATTGGATGTCCTCTACAATGTCATGTCCATGTGTCAGGACAGTGCGGGACAGTTGAGATGTCGATGTGGATGTATGCCAGCAACATCACCAGCTGGAGGTCACCGTGGACATCCAGCAAGTCACAGCTGCTCCCGTAGTGCCAGTACCAGCCCCAGTAATGTTGGGGGGGGGCGTCCTAGCAGACCATGTGCACGTGGCTCTGGCCAGTCCCAGCAGGGACCTGGATCCAATGGACATTTTTCAAACTCTGAGGATAGTACCTAATCTGGATTAGTACCTGATACTATCTGCAGCACCCCTGCCAGGCACAAGTTCTGTATCCATGGCCAGAGACAGTGATCTGTAAAGCCTGCCAGGTACAGTCTGTAGCTGTCTCACAAATCCCCATATAGGGCAGCCACGTGGTGGAACTGTGTGCATGCAGAGACACACACACATAAACCAGAAACCTAGGGTAAACACATACCCACACACATGACATCAACATTGGCCCATAAAAGTACTCATGGCCCTCACACACACACTCACACATACATGTCGATTGTATGGCTCAGTGTAGGCCTCTGGCAAACCAACAACACACCCTGTGCATATAATGAATCCTGTGCCACCTCCTGTCATCTGTAACATTAATGCAGGATCAGGCTAACATGGTGCTGATGCACAGGGTGACTTTAATAAAGTATAGCAATGGTTGGATGTGTAGCATGTTGTCAGCAGTAAAGTGTAATGATATCCTTGAACATGTAGCTGAGCAAGCATGATGCATTAAAGCTGTAATTAGCAGTGTTTATTCCAATTGTGTTTTGTTTGCCCATATGCCACTTGGCTGATGTGTGTAGTTGTGTCAGCATGCATTATACAGTGGACAGTAAGTGTGGGGTGTGTGCAACACAGGTTTGCAGGTGTCCATTTGTGAACATGGTGGAGGTGCACTGTCTGCATGTACATGCATATCGGACACATGGGCAGGGTGACATGCCCTGTATTGGTCAGTGTTAACACTCCATAGTTTCTATTGGTGGCCAGTATGCATTGTACTATACACATTTTGGAACTTGAGTATGCATGTGTGTGTATGACACGGGTTGACACTGTGCTGTGGGTGATGCTGTTGTTGTTATCTGTCATTGGTTTGCATTACTAAAGTTAACACTGTCCCAGCTGCATAATCCTTTAGTAATGCAGACTGTTCACCTACAGAGTTGCATGGACCGTGCTATCACAAACACAAGAAATTCTCATTTATATAGTAAAAGTGTATTAGTCTCATGGACCCCTGCCATAAACTAAATATATAATAGAAAGTATGAAGTTGTACCAAAAAAGAGTTACATACTAAGAAGGGATAACCTCTCTGGTCAGTATCACTGGGAAAATACAAGCCCTCATTAAACATACAAGGCAAGCTTCAAAATACAAAATGGCAAGGATTCCAAAGATAACACTAAAGCTTTCTTTAGTGTTGTTTATAATCTACAGGGGAAATCACAGATCGTGTCACAGTTAATGTAAATGGTCACAGAGTACACTTATCTGACTGACATTACCAATTTCTTGTCAGACAGTTTGAATGTGGATTTCACCACCCTGTCTTTACACAAGGGCCACATTTCCAGACCTGAAGAATGTAAAACCTGATGATTCACAGACACTCTAGTTAAAACATCTCTTTACCAAAGTCCAAACCACAGCAGCAATGGTACTGGACAATGTCCCTGGCTGTGTCATACACAAGCTGACATATGAAGTCACCACTCACCTAAACACTCTGTTCAGATGCAGCCTCTATACAGGTTACGTACTTGTGGAATGACTCACAGTAATGGTGTTCACAGTCCACAAGGATTGAACTACAACGTCTTTTTCTTCTTCTCCTTTCGGATGCTCTCATTAAGGGTCACCACAGCAGATCATCTGTTTCCATTTCTTCCTGCCCTCTGCATCTTGCGCTGTCACACCATCCACCTGCATGTCCTCTCTCACCACAGCCATAAACCTCATCTTAGGCATTCCTCTTTTCCTGTTACCTGGCGGCTTCATCCTTAGCATCTATTTCACAATATACTCTGCATCCCTCCTCAGCACATGTACAAACCAACATAATCCTGCCTATCTGGCTTGGTCTACTAACTTTCAAACCCAGGCTGACCCTCTAATATACTTATTCCTAATGCTGTCCACCCTCATCACACCCAGTGCAAATGTTAACATAAATTGATTAAGGGTAGAGCTATAACAGATCCTGGAAACTCTCACCCTATAAGCCAGACAAATGTTATCTGGAAGGCTATGGAGCACAGCATTATGGAACTCATTAACAGAGACATTATGAACCTGCAAACACTGCACCATACCCACTTAGGTTTTCTAAAGGCCAGATCATGGCTCCTACATCTAGTAGACTTCAAGCCAGTTAACAAGGCTATAGGTGAGGTAGGGGAGGTCCACACAGTCAAGCTATAGCTCACCAGCAATTCATACCCATCCCACATTCTATTATTATACATAACCTCAACAGACTGACCATAAATGATTGTTAGATGATAGATTGACAACTGATGCACAGATGTAGGACACACAGTAACATTTGCAGCCTCCATGTACAATTCTATACCTGTAACAAGTGGTATTCATCTGCACTCAGTCCTGGGACCACTCCTGTTTAGCACATAACTTTCTTAGGTACAAGCAAACACAGTAGGGATATGTCTGCCCACATCTGATGAAAATGCATACTGTGGGCTATACTTTATTCTCCAGATGACACACATATCCTCCAAAAGGGCATCATAGAGACAGATACCTTGTGTCAAAATCATGCTGTAAAGCTATAAGCCAAAAAAAGCATAGTTATCCACTTTTAGAAAACAAAGTATTCCTAGAGTACCACATAGGTAGTAGCCCCCAAAATGTGGAACATGTACTAATGTATACATAGAGCCATGTGTTTAGTCATCTCTCCTTTGATAATCACATTACCAAAGGGATTTGGAAATCCCTCTGTGGAGCACATAAGCGATAAAGGGTTTGCATGCCGATCCACAGAGGTTGTTGCACACCTGTAATGATTAGTCATCTTTGCCAGAATTTGCTTGCTTTGGAACAGGATTCAAATATACCTCAAGCATAAACCCTCACTCACACTCTTCAATAGAAACTGTGATGAGTAGATGTGAAGCAGAAGACGTAGCCCAGGGATCACTGCAGTGGCTAAGCTTGTCATAAGCATACAGAAGTGACCTAAGGTCTGGAAAGTGCCAGCATGGTCTGGCAAAGATAACAGATGCTTTCATGGAGAAAGCAGAGTACCCACATTTGAAATAATTTAGGTCACATGTATGTATATGGCTTTGCCCCACAGGTACCTTACATATGTTATGCACATACAGTTGTCATTGTGATATGTCATACACTAGAAAAATCAAAACCCACTCCACATTGACCAAATGTTACACACTTACAGTTAAGGAGTGTGAGACTCAAACTCCTACCTAACTACATTATGCCAATGCAGCAGTATGCATTTACACGGCACACTATACACATCCCTAGGATTTGACTTTCCCACAGGTATATTTGTAGGATGGTGACATCATCAGACATGACAAAGATGAGTATATCACTTTTAAGAGGTGTGAGTAGTCTACAAAAAGGTTGCTCTTTCCCCAAAGAGACACACACACAGTTGGCAAGTGCAGCATTCAAATCCCTACTTAACTCCATTTTGATACTGTAGCAGTACGCATTTACACAACACACTATACACATTATTGGGATTTTAGTTTCCCACAGATATATTTTTAGGATGGTGACATCATCAGACTTGACAAAGATGAGTATATCACTTTTAAGGGGTGTGAGTAGTCTCCAAAAATGTTGCTTTCTCACCAGGGAGACACAAACACGGGAAGTGTAAGATTCAAACCCCTGCCTAACTACATTATGACACAACAGCAGTACACATTTACACAATGCGCTATACACCTTACTGGAATTTTGCCTTCCCACGGGTATATTTGTAGGATAGTGACATCATCAGGCTTGACAAAGATGAGTATATCACTTTTAAGGGGTGTGAGTAGTCTCCAAAAAGGGTGATCCCTCTCCAGAGACATACACACACACACACACACAGTTGGTCAATGCAGGATTCAAACCCCTGTCTAACTACATTATGATAATGCAATAGTATACATTTACATGATGCACTATACACGCTACTCAAATTGCATTTTCCCACAGGTGTATTTGTAGGATGGTGACATCATCAGACTTGACAAAGATGAGTATATCACTTTTAAGGGGTGTGAGTAGGCTCCAAAAAGGTTGCTCTCTCTCCCCAGGGAGAGACAGACACACACATACACAGTTGGCAAGTGCGGGGTTCCTAATCCAAACTAAGTACTTCTTTACACTTCAGCAAGCAATATGGAGTTACATGGTGCAATACAGACATTACTCGCTGACAGTTTGCCCAAAAGTTTTTTTCACATTTGCTAACCTCAGCAGGCTTATCATACTAGGTGTAATGTGAGTTTGTTGTGTGCATAGGCCATGACCATATCATATATGGGTTGATGCACCACATGCTGGCATACACAGAGTCAAACCAGTGGCTAAGCTCTGTCAACCCAATAGTGGACAATACAGTCAAGAGGGGTAGGGTCATACAAGCACAACACCAACAGTCTCACATAGACCCACAATATAAGCACCAGCAAAACACACACATAAATACACATTACCATACTCAGAGAATGCAAATATTAATCTGAAAAAGAGTGAGTGTCCTCCTAAGCAGACACACAAGCAACATGCACTTCCAAGCACATGCCAAAAAACACATAATACACCAAAGCAGTGTGCCTCACAACAGGCCCTAAGGCAAAACAACATACCCAACACACTAGTAATAGGTGACTCCATAGTCAGGCACACAGACGTTCCACTCACTAGGCTGGACAAGGGGAAGGTTACTGTCAGTTGTGTGTCAGGTGCTATGATCCACCACATAACACAAGCACTTAGATCACTCCAGAACAGGTACATATTGACACAGTCTTTGTACATGTCAGTGTGAATGATCTGAGACATACCTCCCAAGACAACATGACAAGAGATATATAGTAGCTGTATGATCATGTAGCCTGGGCTGGTATGACCCTGACCTTGAGTAGCATCTTACCTTCACCTACATGATACTGCAATATCACAGAAAGATGATAAACTTCAACAATTAGCTGAGCTTCTGGTGTTTTTCAAAGGATATCCAGTCTCTGTCTGCCTGGGATGACATGATAGACATGCCTCATTGCTTCTCTAGATATGGTTTGTACCTGTCACCCCTATGCTTCTGAATACTGGCCAAGGCTATTGCTGTCCCCGTATTACCTTTATACAAGCCCAGCCTAAAAATGTACTCTGACTTTTGCCACCCAAGAAAATTATTTTCCTGTGCCACTGTTGAGCAGAGCCACAGAGGTGATCCCCGGGGTGAATTTCCTATTTCCCATCCAATCATCAAGAGTTTTCTAGAAGATTGCTAATGAGGAGCTTTGTTTGACATATATAGGTAGTTTATTCTGGAGTATGGGAAGTTTCTGGGACAGGAATCTATCCCTCCGGCCTGTTCTGTTTATTGCGGTGACAAGGTTTAGGTCCCTAGAGCATGTAGCTTGGAGGGGATTGGAATTTTTTTAAGTGGAGCATGTCCAACAGCTCTGGGTTTGACATAGCTTTGCATGAAAGGCAGAGATCACCTCTGAGTAGGCGGTATGCGACAGAGTAAAGCTGGATTTTTTTGAGACGGTCTGTGTAGGGCATCTATTTGAGGCTGGTAATCCTCTTTGTGAGGTATTTCTGCAGCCTTTCCAGTTGTTGTAGATGTCTTGTGAGGTACATGGCAAAAGGGGTGTTGTAGTCTATAATGGATCTAATGAGTGATGAGTAGAGGGGAACAATGACCTCTTTTGTTCTGGATGAGAAACCTTTTGTGAAGAGGTGTGCCACGTAGACGGATTTCCTGACTACTGTGGCGATGTGATTATCAAAGGAGAGACTACTGTCCACCTGTGTCCCGAGGTCTCTTATCACACTTTCGGTGTTAAGTATACTACCGTCTATGTTGTAGTTCATGGGTACAGAGTTTTTAGCAAAGGGAATGACAATGCCCTTTTTTGCATTGAGCATGAGGCCATGGCTTTGACACCAGGCATCTGTCTCAGTGAGGCACTTTTGTATGATATCCACATCGTTAGGAGTTTTGATTATGGCTCCTAGTTTGCAGTCATCTGTGAACTTCATTAGCCAAAGACCTTCTGTGTTAGCCTGTACTTAAGAGAAGTAGATACCAAACAGAAGAGGACTCAGGACTGAACCCTGTGGTACTCCACTTGTCACTGGTCTGAAGTTGGATTTGGAGTCTGCTACTTTCACAGTGTAGGTTCTGTCAGTGAGCCAGTTGGCAACTCATCTTGGACATAGGGATTTATACCTAGTTTAGTGAGTTTATCTATAATTCCAGAGTGGGGGATGGTGTTGAAAGCCTTGGCAAGATCTAGATAGGCTGTGTGAACCACCTTACCCTTGTCTACGGCTTTGGTGACTTTCAAAGGAGTGTATTAGGTTTAGGAGACATGATCTGCCTTTTACAAACCCAAACTGGGTGGGGTTCAGAGTTTGGAGATTACCAATGTCTTTGTTTATAGGTTCCATGATGATACATTCCATGGCCTTGCAGACCAGGCTCATCAGGCTACTGGGGCAGTAGTTTCCGGGGTCCATGGTGGTTCCCCCCTTGTGGAGTGTAATAACTGTCACTGTGCACCATTCAGCAGGTACAAAGCCTGAGGTGAGGCTATGACTGGCCATGGTACTTAGGTGGGGTGCCAGTTCATTCTGTAGTTCATGTAGAATTCAGCCTGGGATGTTGTCTGGTCCCACGGATGCTGTGTTCCTGGCTTTGGAGAGTGTGTTTTTTACCTGAGCAGTCGTGATTACAGGAACTTTGCATTCTTCCAGTATAGAGATAGGCTCTTTAATGGGTGAGAGGGGGGCTAAAGTTAGCACTGAACCTATCTGCCAGGATGTTGGCAATATCAGTTGGGTCTGTATATTTAGTGCCCTTGTGCTGAAACTCAGAGCCGATCTGAGTGTTGCCATTGAGATTATTTACATAGTTATAGAATGTTTTGTGGTTGCCTTTATAATCAGTGGCAATTTTGTTTTTGTAACTAGCTTTGGAGGATTTTATCAGGGATCGCAGCTTCTTACTGAGACTGACTAGGGAGCTCCTACACTCATGGGATTTTACTCTCTTTTGCAGCAGTTTCTTCCCTCTGTTGTACAGTTTGTTTATGGCAGGGGACCACCAGATTGGCTTCCTTTTTTTGGAGGATAGCATCTTGGTTCTGTTTGGGATAGCATGATCCATGCACTCATGTAAGTGCTTATAAAGTGCAATTGTGTAGGATTCAGTATTCATAACTGTATTGTCCATCTGCATGGGTGTCATGAAGTTCACCACTTCTGTCTTAAGAAGCATGAAGTTCGCTTTGGAGAAATTTTTTTACCATGGTTTCCTTAATGGGGGGGGGGGGGCAACATATGGATATCTAGGGTAATTAGCTTATGGTCAGATTGGACCCATGAGGTATTGACTTCAGGTGTAGAACTCAGGACAAACCAAACCCCATAAACAACACAAATAACCAGAGTGAGCTAAATGCTACTCATTGCCAGAAGCCTCAGCCTCGAAATGCACACACTCCAGGCACTTCTCAGTATGGAGAATATTGATATCTGTGCAGTAACAGAAACTAGTTTAAGGCTCCAGAGAGCACACCAGCACTACCAGGATACTACTCATTCCATACCTTCCAGCATCCAGAACCTGGATCATAGCATATAGGGCGAGGATGTATCCATATTCATCAAGGATACCTACACCTCTCTCTATACCCTCTCTACAGGATATGTACCCATAGAATGTTGCACAGCAACATTCTTCCCACTCCACAGGGGTGGGGCCACAAAAGACCCTTGGCATTCACGCTCTATGAGCCTGACGAGTCTGATCTGCAAGGCAATGGAGCCAATCATAATGGAAGTCAACAGTAAAGACATTGGGAACCTTCACACAGTTGAGCACACCCAGTTTAGCTTCATCAAATGCAGATCATGCCTCCTGAACTGGGTGGATTTCTTTGAGACCGTTACCCAGGCTACAGATGATTGAAAGGAGCTCCACACAGCCTACCTATACCTCGCTAAGGCCTTTGACATCATTCCCCAGTCAGGTGTCATAGATGAGCTCACCAACCTGGGCATAAATCCATACATCACAAGATGGATTGCAAACTGGCTCACATATAGATCCCACAAATTAAGAGTTGCTGGCTACATGTCAGACTCTAAATGGGTAACAACTGGTGTCTCCCAGGGTTCAGTCCTGGGGCCCCTCCTGTTTGGTATATACTTCTCAGAAGTACGTGCCAACACAGGAGGGTTGTGGCTGACTACGTTTGCTGGGAACTGTAAAGTGTTTACCACAATAGATTCCCCGGATGACACAAATATTCTCCAGAAGGGACTCTATGAGACAGATGTGTGGTGTCAGAATCATGGCGTCAAGCTCATTGCGAAAGAATGCATAGTAATCCCCTTTGGGGAAAGCAAAGTACCCACAAACTACCACATAGGTGTTACCCCCTAAAAACTGACAAGGTAATAAGGGATCTGGGGACACAAGTAGATAGTCATCTTTCCTTTGACAACCATGTTGCCAAAGTGATTAGGAAATCCTATGTGGCCCACCTAATCAACAAAGGGTTTACATCACGATCAAAAGAGGTAGCAGTGGCCCTCTACTCTTAAGTCATCAGACCCATCATTGAGTACAATGCACCATTTTGGATATACTCGACTAGGCATATCCAGCAGCTGGAGAGTCCACAGAGGTACCTCACCAAGAGGATTACTGGTCACAAACAGTTGTGTTATGCAACACAACTGGAAAAACTAAATTTGTTCTCTGTTGTGTTCCACCTACTCAAAGGCAAACTCTGCCTAGCATACAGAGCCATGTCCAACACATAACTGTTGAACATGCTCCATCTAAGGAAAACAAAATTGAGTCACACTATACACTCCAGGGATATGAACCTCATCACAACAATGAATACAACATGCTGGTGGGATAGAGTACCATCCCAGAGACGTGCCTTACTGTGTAACAGAGTCCCAATGTACGTCAGACAGAGCCCCTCACTGACACTCTTCAATAAGAACCTTGATGAGTGGATGGGAAACAGACAATTCATGCCAGGGATCACATCAGCAGCCCCACTAGAAAGGGGCTTAGGGTACTAACTATTAGAACTAGGGCTGAGGAGACAAACCAATGGGGTGGTGAAAGCTGCACAACTTGCCTAGGCTAATAAATGCCTTCATGAAGATAGTCTACTACATATCTATGAACCTATGTGACAGGTACATGTCTACAGATAGTAGATGTGTACTTCATTGTACAGTCATGTTGTACAGCAGGCACATGCACCACATACACTGTAATGCTTACAGATACTGGTGGCTATTATGTACAGTGGGTGAGATGTGCATCTCATGTCTTTTGTGCCATTGGGATGTGTGCTGAGTGGGACAGTCCTGGAGGCTCCCTGTCATGGTCACCCTCTTACACACATCTCTGCCCATCCATCCTTGGCTTATTATGCTGTGTTCCCCCTACATATATAGGTACATAGGTATGTAATAGGCTATCTGCCTGAAGGCATATATTAGTATGGCCAGAGTGAGCAGCTATAACCACACCTGAGGTTAGTTCCCTATGCCTCTGTGTAGTAGAGCTGATGAAGTTATCCATGGTGTGACAGTTCAGTTTCACATACCCTCATCAAGGATCCTCTGGAAGAGTGTCAGTGAGGGTCTCAGATTAATGCAGGTTGGGAGCCTGTTCCAAAGCAAGGGAAGTCTGTGAGTTAGTAATGTATCCCTCCAACATGTTTTATTTATTGTTGTGATGATTATATCCCTAGAGCATGTGGCACAGTGAGCTTGGGTTTATTTCAGATAAAGCATGTACATCAGTTCTGCATTGGACATGGACCTGTCTGTTGGGCAGAGATCGCCTGAGTAGATGGTATTCAACAGAGTACAGATTGAGCTACTTCAGTCTTGTTGCATGGGGCAAATGTTTGAGGCCAGTAATCCTCTTGTTGAGGTACCTCGGTGGTCTTTCCAGCTGTTGAAGGTGCCTCGTCAGATTCATCGCAAGTGTGTCGTGGTACTCTCTGATGGGTCTGATGACTGATGAGTAGAGGGAACCTCCTTTGACCTACATGCAAAGACTTTGACAACTTGTGGGAACACATAGCATTATTTTCTAACCACTTTGTGAATGTGTTTCTGAAAGTAGAGGTGACTATCCACATGTGTCCATAGATCCATTATTATTGCCTCCATATTTAGGGTGTTGGCACCTATGTGGTATTTGTATGACTGTAGCTTGAGGCCATAATTTTGACACCACATCTGTCTGACTGAGACCCTTTTTAAGGATGTCTCTGTTGTCCCAAACATCAATTATGGCAACCTCTTTGCAGTTATCCACAAACTTTGATAACCACAGCCCTCATGTGTTTGACTGTACTTCTAAATAGTATACACCAGACATGAGGGGTCCCAGGACTGAGCCATGGGGGACAGCAGTGGTTGCCAGCTTACAGTCCAACAGGGAGACCACAATTCTTACCTTGTGGGATCTATCTGTGCCCCAGTTGGCAATCTATCAGATGACATACGTGTTTATGCATAGGTTGTTGATTTTGTGGATACGACATGTGTGTGGGATGTTGGAAAAGGTCTTTTCAAGGTCTATGTAGGCCATGTGGAGCTCATTTCATTGATGTATGTCCTGGGTAACTGCCTTGCAAACTCTTTAGCAGGTTAACTGACCATGATCTGTCCCTGACCAAACCAAAATGTGTAGGGTTGGGTGTCTGTAGGCTCCCAATAGCTCTTTTTATGAGTTCCATAATGATGGACTCCATAGCCTTGTAGATCAGGCTTATTAGGCTAATAAGACAGTAGTTTCCATAGTCTGTTGTGTACCAACACTTGTGGAGTGTGCCAAACGTTGCTGTAATCCATTCAACAGTTTCATATCCTGTACAGAGGGTGAGTCTCAACAGACTGTTCAGGTGCAGGGTCTGTTTGTTTTGGAGTTCACATATGACACAGCCAGGGGCACCAAGTTATACCATACATGCCATGTTTTTAGGTTTGGATAGAGCTGTTTAACCATTGTATATGTGATTTCTGGGTTTTCACAATTTCCAGGTATGGTAATGGGCCCTTTTGTCAGTGAGAAGGGGATAAATATGTATGAACCTGTCTGGCAAGATGTTGGCAATGTCAGTCGTGTACATGTATTCATTTACACTTTGCACTAACTCAGAACATATATGAGTTTGCATTGATATTTATGACATAGCTAAATAAATCTTCATGGTTCTCTATAGAATCTTTGGCAATATTTTTGGCAGACCTTGGCTTGGATAATGTTAGGAGTGCTCATTGTTTCACGATGATACTAATCAGAGATTTATTGATCTTCTTTGTATTTTAACTTTCTTTGAACAACTTAAGTACTTGTATTGCATAGTTTGATTATGACAGGGGTCCAATATATTATATGGGTATGTTTTCATATCACTGTGTGCGCAAGGCAAGATTGGTGAATAGTGACATGTGTCTGGAGTAAGAAGTGCAACTGCCAGATATGTGTGGCCCACTGCTGTACTCAGACATGGCTAAGTATGTGAGCATGCCCAGTATGACCTTTCAGTATGTTGTTGGCTGACATTTGCTTCATTTGTTTAAGTATGTGAGTATGCCCAGTATGACCTTTCAGTATGTTGTTGACTGAAATTTGCAAAATTTGCAAAATTTGTTTAAGTGTGTGAGCATGCCCACTATGGGCATATATACTATATGTGTGTGAAAAATCAAGTTGGTTTTTACTTCAGGGCTCACCTTTGTGTTGTACATTGACAGGAAGCACGCTGTGCCTGCAGGGCTTCCATGAGTCAATATGCATAGACTTATCAACATTTCTACATACAGGGGGACAGCTATTATTTGTACATTTCTACTCGAGGGGGCACACCTGATTGTTACTGTGGGTGAACATAGGATGAGGGGTACACCTGACACTTATAGATATTTGCTAGGCCTGCACTGCTATGTCAGGTACTCCATTTCAGTCTGTACTGTTGCCTATCATACTGGCTTGAGGCATACCACTGTACTACAGACCTTAGCTTCCAATTCCACACATATTAGTTTGTGACTTCATAGCCTACCCAACCCACATCACATTGCCTGGCCTGCTGTTATTTGTCTGCATAGGCCTGGGGGCGGTTACCCATATGCCTCTTCAGAGGGCATGATACAGCATTAGTTTGTGTTTGCATTTGTCTACAATTGTCCTGCTGGCTGTGACTATTAGGCATGTGACCCCCCCCATCTGGTATGTGTGAGTGACTTAAGTTGTGTCTGTGCCAGTGAAATGCTGTCATGGCTTAGTGGTTCAGTACTGTGACTATAGTGCACAGTATCCTGAGTTCGAGCCCTGTCTGTCACTATGTTTTCTTTTCCTGCTGGGCAGACCTGACTGGTTAAGGAACAGTAAAGCAGGTGTGAGCATGTTTACCCGACTTTGCCCGACTTTGTCCGACTTTGCTCAACATTGCTCAACATTGCCTGACGTTACCTGACATTGCGCTGGTTAGCGCTGTGCACAGCTACGCGCAATTGGATTTAAATATGCTCAGTACTGGTAAAATGTGCTTAGTAGTGCTTTATATTGCTTAAAATATGGCACTCATGCCTCAGGTGGTGCTGCAGGGCTGCCTATGTTGGATGCACATAGTACACTCGCTATACATGTTTGAAAACAGGTAGTGTCAAGTTAGGCATCCCTTTTACTGTATGTGCGAGTCAGAGAGAGGTGTCATTTGCAGGGTTCCTACTGAGTCAGTGTATGTCCTATGCGTTGCCTCTTTGCCAAGGCCGGGGCATACTGGGCACACCTCCTTCTGCCTACTGGGGCAGGCTCAGGTTGTTCCTCCTCTGAATCATGCATTGCCTGTGCAGGCCTTGGCAATGGGCTGTTTCGCCCTGCCCCATGCTGTTCCTGCTGTAGCTGTTTCTGCAGGATCATATTGTGTAGCATGGCACATACCATAGCAATTTGGGTACATGTAGTTGGTGAGTACTGCAAGGATCCACCAGATGTGTCCAGGCACCGGAACTGTGACTTGAGCATCCCAAACACATGCTCAATTATGTATCTTATTTGTGCATGTGCCTCATTATGGAGTTCTTGCTCAAGTGTGTGTGCATTTCTGATGGGTGTCATCAGCCACGGCTCCAGTGCGTATCCAGCATCCCCCACCAGGTGACCATCAGGGATGTCCCCATTGGCAAATGTCTGGTACTGGTGTGTCAGATGCCAGATGTGGGAATCATGATAGCTTCCATGGCATCCAACACACACATTCATTATTATGCCCTGGGCATTGCACACAACCTGGCAGTTGATGGAGGGGAAGCCCTTGTGGTTGATGTATACCCTACCCCGCACACCGGGTGGTGCTTTGATGTGTATGTGCATGCAGTCTATTGCACCCACTACCTCAGGGTATTCTGCTATTTGGTGAAAAAGATGCATATTGCCGGCCAATGCCTCATGGGAATTGGGGAAATATACATGGTCACCAACATGTGCAGACATGGCATCCAGGAACTGGTGGAGTACCCTGGATGCTGATGCCTGTGAAATCCCCATCATATCACCAGTTGGTCTTCGGAAGGTACCTGTAGCTAGTATTCTTAGTCCAACACATACATTGGTATCCACTGGGATGGGTTCCCCTCTATTGGTTCTGTGTGTGAGGCGTGGCCGGCACAGCTCAACAATTTGCTGTAGGAGGTCTCTGTCCACCCTATAGTGCTCCACTATCTCCAGCTCATGTAGCCCCTGGTAGGTTACCCTGGGTCTGTACACTCTTCTCCATCTCCTCATTGTGGGTTGCTCAACAGCATTCACAACATCACCACCCTCAGCACCTTGCACATGTTGATTTATGATAGCAAGAGCAGCTCCTAACATTTTGTCTGACTTAAGCTTTTTAAGCTTTCCCTCTTTGTATACTGCAGTGTTGCAGAGTTCTTGAGAAAAAACAGGGGGGGGTGGTATTTGCAGAGTTTAAAGTGCTTGGCTGGGCTGGGCTAGTCTGCTGCCTGTGTAATTGGCTGATTCTGATATATTTCACATGGCAGCTCTGCTAGTTCTCCTTGGTTAACTTCCTACTACTTCTTTTCTTTCCTTTTCCCTTTCTGTTTCCGCCCGGGGCAGTGCCACGTAAACAAGCGCAAACATGCGCACATGAGCACATACAAGCACACACACTGTGTGCATGTTTGCAAGGAGTTTCCTATCTTTTAACAGTGTGCACCTTGGTTTTGAGATTTTCAAATAGGACAACTGTAGGCACGCCTCTTGCAATCCTGAGCAACTCAGGGCAAACAAAACAACTGTGCTCCAATTCCCTTATAGCCTGTCTGACACACACCCTCATGATGTCACCTATATTCTAGTCTTCTACTCACCAATTCATACTCTTACACTCTTGGGACATGCCTCACATGCTGGGGAAATTTGGGATTCACTATCCTTATCCTCATTTGCATATAATTGCCTAGTAATGCATGGTTACATCTCTCACACTGAGCTTCCCCCCCTTAGCAATCACTACTCAGTGGCCATGTTGCCTTCAGCCTGCCATTCACCTGCATGGCAGAATAAGCTTTTTAGTGAAAATGCCTATTTATGGCTTTTTAAAATTATTTTCTTGTTTTTATAAGCACCGCATGTTTGTGCGGTGCTGCGCTATGCTTAAACATCGGAGATCGGGGAAAAAAAGTTAAATTGTTATATTTTTAAACATTTTATAATGCCAATGGCCTTATATTTGGCCATTGGCATGCTTCCTCAACTGTATGCATCCTTTATTTGGAGCTGTCATAGCTCTGTTTAGCTATTTGCAGAAATGTACTCCGTTACCAATGGAGTACATTTCTGCATTTATCACTAATCTTCCACAGACAAGTTATTGTTTTCTGGATCAAAAATTTACCTCATTTGCATGGCTTTCACCAGCAAATGAGGTAATTTGCATGCCATGACGCTGTCCATGCAAGAGTAGCTTTAGCAGCTCTCATGCACGCCCCTTCCAGCTGTTCCTGGATTGCACGGCAGACATATTGCTGGCGTGAGCTTCTACACTCTTCTTGCACTCCGTGCAAGCTTTTGTAAATCCGGGGGAAAGTGTACTTAAATTTAAAAAATACAATGGCGCATAAAGTCTAAACTGTGATAGACCCCTGTACCCCAGTGCAAACCATGCACAGTGTACACCTTAGTCCATATCCCATAGCTATGTCTCAAGCCTGGATATGCAAGATGAAAGCATATAGTAAAACAATACTATATGTCAATCCACATATTTTTTTAAAACAGGTCTATAAGTAATACTTTTAACTTGAAGACCACTGCTCAATGCACATACTTTATTGCATGAATCCCTGCAGAGCAGTGAAGTAACTGAGTCTGAATGTGATAGAATCTGAGATTAGCTTGCCATGCATGCATTTTTTAATGCTGGTCCCTTCTGTTGGACATACACTGAAAAATCATTAGTGACTTAATTTGGCTTCACATCTGATTGAGGTAGATGTCAGTACACCATTCTCTGTCCCAGCACTTTAGAGAGAATCATTGGTTTGGTTGCTTCATTTGAAGAGTGCTTCCTCTCACAAACTAGTGAAATGTGTCACTGATGTGCTCATTGTTAATGTTATACCAGAAGGGGTTGGGCACACTAACACAAAACTACTGCATGAAGGCCATTGAGCTGATCTCCTTATTCCTTTCTGTAATCCAAATTGCACCCCATTGTTGCACATCATATGTTCTTTCAAGTCCTTTGATTTGGTCCCCACTTTTTAACATCTTATTTCTTTCCCATCGAGGCTTACCCCTAGTTTAACTAACTGATCAATTGTTAGCAGCCAAAGATTCCAGGAAATCTTGAATTATGTGGTTCAGTCAGATGTCTGTTATAAAGGAAATGTCCACTGTAAGAGAGCTAGATCATTTACTGAAAAAAAAATCCTCACGCAGTGGCACCTTCAGGCTCATTCTAGTAGGTTTCTTGTCCTTTTATGTATGGTTGATGACCCACTCATTACAGTTCAGCTGCACACTGCTTTTTGGCCCTCATAATGATAGGTGATTCAGCACAGCTTTGCTAATTTCCACTTCAGAACTCCCAGCCATCTTCATGCATGGCTACTTACAGCAAATTGCATCTTTCTAATTAATCATTTTCTAGTCATTATAATGGCACTACAATGTCTGCAAAACTCATGCACTGGGGAAAATGGTGATATTTTACAAATGAAATAGGAACAAAATTTCATGCAGAATTAATAATCTATTCAGTCATACCTTATAGTTCACCCAGGCACCTTGTAATTGTTAATTACAAAGCACTAAGTATTTGTAATACCACATTATCCTGAGTTCCTTAAAGAGGACAACAAATACAACTCTGACTTCCAACATACATTGTGCTAACAACAGACTTGTTTCTGATAAAAGGACTATTTACTTCCTTATCTGAAGGCACACTACTATCTTGCATGAACTATACACAGTGATTTCCACACCACACTGAATGGGAATATACAGCTGGTTACAGCATAGGAACAAGATATTGCTCTTCTCTGAGTCTGAAATATCAACCTGGGAAACATGGAACCTTATCTCAGAGCTGTGATCAAAAATACATGTACTGGAATTTTTGCAGGCATCTGTGAGGAACCGAATGTTGCATATTTTTAGTAGAGTGCAACTAAATGGGTTACTCTGGTACAGGTGATATTATAGTAGCTGTCATGTAGATGACTAGCTATCTAAGAAAACATTATTCTGGATTTATGCCCCTTTAGATGCAAATAGACAAATGGTGCAACCTTCTGCTATATACATTGGATATAAAAAGTGTACACACACCTGTTAAAATGCCAGGTTTGTGTGATATAAAAAAATGAGATCACAATAAATCATTTCAAAACTTTTTCCCACCTTTAATGTGAAATGTCAAGAAAATCCTACTAGGACAGTTGAATATTATTTGGGGTTAATCAGAGTCTCTTTAATTGATGGCAGGTGTGTACCCAAGAAGACTGAATTCTATAATTAAATCAAAAGGTGCTTCAACAAAGTATTAGTTTAAGGGTGTGCAAACATATGCAACCAGCTTATTGTACGTTTGTTATTTTTTTATATTTTTTCCCCTAACAGATTTGTTTGTTTTTCAATTGATTTGTACAGGTTATAGGTCACATTAAAGGTGTGAAAAGTTTTGAAGTGATTTATTGTGGTCGCATTTTTTTTTATATCACAAAAACCTGGCATTGTAACAGGGGTGTGTACACTTTTTATATCCACTGTATATCCCCTTAAGAATTACTCCTGCAGAAGCACATGTTATATATCGTGCATCATCTGATCTGTAATACTGGATAATGCCAGTAATCTGCCCAGGTAAGCAGACATCGGATCAATTTGCGTCTTTCTGTATCCCTTGTCCAAAAATATGTTAACATGTTTTATATATTTAGGGTGAGATACAATGCGATATATGCTGGTAGTTTTTTCTTTCTTTTTCTCTTTGTTAACAGAGTAAAATATTCCACAGACCCTTTTCATTCACAACCTTTGCCAAAGGCAGTAAATAGATTTATTATAATAACAAAGTGACAATATATTATATCCAATAGATAATATAAAAGCATCATCTTCAGTAGTATTATGTAAAGGTGCATAAAATCTAACTAAACTACAGAACTTTGAGCTAACAGAAAACCACCCAGAAATTACCACATTCTACAACAACTGGCAGACTGTAATGGAAATATTGGAGAAGAATGATAGGAGTATACATTCATGTAAAACTTTTTTACAACAATGTAAAAAGTATTACTTGTTTTGTATAAGCACCATTGTAAATAGTTTCTTTTTTAGGTTTTGATCTTATATTATTGCTTATTGTGTTATAATTTTGTTTTCCCTTATTATGGGCAAATACTTCCATTGTCAACAATTATTTGGATTTCGATTTTACAAATGTAATTAACATATATTTCCTTCTATTTTGTTTTTCATGTATGATTAAATTATTTACAAAATAAATAAAACATTTTAAAGTAAAGAAAACCAAACAGAATACACTAGCTTAAATTGCATGAGCCTGGCTGTAAGTGGCAGAAAACCTTGCAATCTATCATCACAAGGCACATACAAATGTAACTATAAAAGTTAATCACAAAAAGCTATAGTGCAAGTAGTAAGATAAATTAGAAGACGCTATATTGCAATTAAAGAGATACAATACAAGATATGATCACAGAAAGCTAAGTAATAAAACTAAAGTTGAGGAATCTCTGGGCATTCATGTTGGGTTAGAATAGGTGTTCCACTTTATGGTTGGGTAGTTAAAGTCAACCAGGATCAGGGTAGAGGGTTGAATCTTGATGGATTCAAGTAAGTCCAGATAAGTGGAGTGGGCATCCTGAGTCATGGTTGGGGGCCTGTAGCTAGCTATGATTTGAATAGGTGTTTTGTCAATAGTTAACTGCACTTGGAGTGTCTCCTGTGCATCATACCTTTTGACCAGCCGGGAGGTGTGTATGTCTTTGATAAATATTGAAACTCCACCTCCCTTGGCTTTGTAGCCCTCCATTTGGGTCTGAAAGTATGGTAGGATGGGTAACCTGGTAATGTTGGGGTGCTCTCCACAGCTTTGAACCAGGTTTCAGTGACAGCACAAATGTCAGTATCCTCCAGGGCAAGGAATGCTTGCAACGAGTGTAGTTCAATGCTAAGACTCCTAGCATTTAGCAGCATGACCGTTTAATTTCGTTTATAAGAATTTTTCATGTTGGCAATTTTGTGCTCATGACTTGCCTAAAAAAGGCACTATGTGAGAGGCAAGAGCCTTTGCCAGAAGCCTAAAGCCCATGGAAGACAGATGAAGGCCATCTCTGGCAAAGCATCGTGGTCCGCCAATCATGTCCTCCCAGGCTGTCATGTACTAGATCCCCTTGGAATGACAAAAGAAACTAAGCCGATTGTTAAAGTCAATTATTTTCTGTTTGTATTGCGGTATCATTGTGGGTGATGGTAGGATGCTTCTTAAGGCTAGGGACATACCTGCCTGAGACACATATTCAATGAGCTCAATCATGTCTCTCTTTATATAGTCCAGAGAGGTACATCGCAAGTAATACACACCAACATGGACTATGACAGAGTCATAACAGTACCTGTTGTTAAGTGACTTGAGTGTGTGCATGATATGATGGATTCTAACACCTGACAAGCAACTTACAGTGACTTTCGCCTTGTCTAGCCTGGTGAGAGGCACATCTGTGTGTCTCATGATAGAGTCTCCTTTGACTAGTATGCTGGGTTTATGGTTGTGCTTTAGTGGCTGTGAGACAAAGACATGTGTACTATATGTGATGCTTGGTGGTGTGGGTTGTGATGCACATTTGTGTTTTTGCTTCTGTGGTCTCTTTTGTTTAGGTATATTTTTGTTGCAATCTCCTGCATATGTAGGAGTGTGTTGTACAGATGTGAGTGGTGTTAGAAGTATGGTGTTCATAGTGTTTGTGCCAACAATCTTCTCAGTGACAGATGTGCTGGCTTGTGACTGAGACAGCTAGGTTCTTAATGTGATTACATCTCTCACATATTGTGTTCCTACGTGATAGTTGTAGAGTGCTGTCAGTGTACATAAGGCAGTTGCTACACTGTCTCAGGATGCCCATATCAACTAGACTAGCAGGAGAAACCATAAGAAATTGTCTGTCCATGGTTATCAGAATCTGTGGAAGAGAGGTCAGGGATAGTATAGTGGGCACGATCTGAGGAGAGTATCTATAGAGAGGTCAGGGACAGTATAGTGGGCACTATCTGAGGAGAGTACCTATAGGTGTGAGTAGGGCTGGATAAAATCAATACAGTGACTGCAGGCAAAGACCTCACTTACACAGGAGTGCTGGTAAGGGAGAAATGTAACTGAGATACCTCACAAAGGGTTACAACAGTGCAGCGGTGGTGTGCAATGGGAAAACAAGCACAAACCCATGCAAATGCTGGGTTTAAATACCACAAAAATGAAAGTAAAATAGAAACACTGGAATTGACCAATAAACCCTTGTCCCTGAGCTCTCAGCTCAACACCCTATGCCAGACCAGTTCCAACCAGTTCACTTACTCCCACTAAGTACAGGCAGGACCTGACCAACACAAAATGGCATAGCAGGAAACACAGGAATCACACAAACAGATCTGAATACAGCAAAACCTGTAACCAGACTATGCTAAAGATATTTAAACCCTGTTTAAGTCAATTTAACACAGGAGAACATATACACACTTAAATATAACCATAGAAAACAAGAGCAAACTGGTTTAAACAAATTAACCAATAAAAAAGCTCAAAATGGAGCCCTGTTCCAGCAGTCTTCAATCAATTGCTACTGACTTACCTTTGCAATTTGTTACTTCAGGACTTCTGTTTTACCAGCAGTTACCAAATCAAGTGAAGGTTTTCTCAATGTGTGTGTGTGTGCGTGTGTGTGTGTGTGTGTGTGTGTGTGTGTGTGTGTGTGTGTGTGTGTGTGTGTGTGTGTGTATGTGTATGTTTGCTTTAATTCTGCACTGCTTTACTGTTGGTTTCTTGTTATTAGCATGCCTTATTGCAATAAAGTAGCGCTTTCTGCTTTGCTGTTTCAGTGCAGCTACAATTTTGATGTGCTTTAAATCCATTTTATTCGCAGAGAGTAACTTCATGATTAATGTACTTTATTTATAGGATTCCACAGGTACTGCTTAGGTTCATTTGTGATGCAGCACCCTTTATTATAATTGTACTTACTCAGCATTTATACCACTGACAGTTCCTCTCCTCAGTTCAGTCTTTATGCGTGATCCTTTGACAGCCATTTCCACCTTTCCAATACCCACCATTAGGCTCTGACTCTCTTTTTGGGTCACCCAAGAGCACAGGTCTAGTCAAAACATTTGCTATCAATGCACAATTGACCATAAAACATTGAAAGTTATTTTACATGCATAAATACAAATCTAGCATTGTAAAAAAATGTTTGTCATCATAGCAGAAAGGTAATGTTTATTTTTGTCTCCATATTATAGGACTTACTGAATATCATAGCAAGATTAATCAAGCTGCACTTGTTCATTGTCCTTCAGGCTTCAGTTATGGTGATCATCTTTTCTTGGTCAGCTCTTCAGTATTAACCTAAATGTATTCTATTTAATGGAACCAGGCTGGCATGTATGGAACAATTTTCGGCACAGTAGTGCAAATTCATTACATCCTCTTGTTTCACAACCCTATGCATTTAGGATAATTTGGTTAAACCTGCCCTGCACTGAAATGGATTTATCTAAACTTTGTACTGCTTTGTTTCTGAGGCTTGGAAGACAGAACTTTCTATTTTTACTATCCAACAAATTGAACAACAGTGTGCAGAAGCTATACAAGTTTTTGGTTATGACTACTTCATGTCCAAAGATAAACAGAGGTCTTGAAATATGAGGTACATATTTAAAAAAAACTGAAAATTGTACCATAAAGAAGAAAAGCAGCACAGATCCTTTTACCCTTTTGTTCAAAACTGTTTTCTTATAACAGGTTCACATAACTATGTTTCTCAACATGAAAATGTTAGTAATTCAGTAAGTTTTTAAGTGCTCTATGAATTGCTTCTTGTTCCAGTTATCCTAAAGCCATGAAACCATAGAGAACAATGCATGCAGTGTAAGGTCACACCACATCTGGGAGAAGATGTTAAAAGTGCCTTTTCATACTATGGGAAAGTGATGTAGTATGGGATTATGCAGTTATGCCACTCCTCAGGATCAAGGAGCTAGACAAAAGAGGTACACAAGAGACTGTGGCAATATCACTGTGAAACTGTTTCACTGTCAAGACACGACTGTATTACCCATACTAATGTTACTGAAAGACTGCACTGCTGTCAGTGTCACTGAAGTATTTTCCTTTTGATAAAATGTGTATGTAAATAGCAGTGACTGTGCATACAATATTGAAATCTTACAAAAAGGCAGAGAGGGACAACAATATAGAAACACATGGGGAAGTGTTTCACACTTTAAAAATATGTCATTAAACTTGAAAACAAGTAATAGTTGCCCTCAGCTACCCATCAGACTCTGATCTTAAACATCGGGCAGGATTCACGATGGCTTGCAAGGAGTCTAAGAGTCGTGTAAGACTCCATGCAGCCATTGCGATCCAGGAACAGCCCGAAATACCATGTAAGAGACCAGCTAAAACGTCTCTTACACGGGCAGGGCGTGGATATGCTAATTACCTCACTTGTAGCAGAAAGGTATGCAAATGAGGTAGATTAGCGATCCACGAAGCTGAAACCAGCCCGTGTAAGAGTCGTGTTAGGTGCAGAAATGTACTCAGTTGACAACTGAGTACGTTTCTGCAAATAACACATTGGAGCCACGGCAGCTCCAAATAAAGTGTGCATATGTATCAGGCAGCATGCCAATGGCCAAATATGTGGCCATTGGCATGGTAACCCGATGCAAACATGAAATAAAATAAATTATTTTTTTCGGTGATCGGCGAGGTTTAAACGCAGCACAGCCCTGCGCAAACAGCTGCGCTAAATAAGACATAAAAATAAAGGTTTGAAACCCACAAATGTCAGTTTTATGCAATGCATGGATTTACAATGCAGGGACTAGCAGACCGAAAACAACATGGCCACCATTTAGTGGTTGCTAAGGGGGGAAGCTGAGTGTAAGACATGTAACTAAGCATTAGTAGTCTATCCTATGTAAATGAGTGGTAGGATAGTGAATCGCACTATCACATAGCAAATGAGCACATCCTGTGTAGTGTAAGAGTTAGATAAGGGGGAGTAACAGAGTAGGAGATAGGTGACATCACAGGGGGGAATGTTAGAAAGAAATCAAGCTCATTGGAGCAAAGTGGTTTGTGAAAGATGTCAGTCACACAGCATAGAAAGAGGAGTGTCAACAGATAAGCATGGGAAAGTCAAGAAATGGAAGGTGTACACTGTGGTTAACACCAAAGTTTCTTGCTGTGCATGCATGCATGCGTGTGCGCGCTGGTAGGCACGAGTAAGACAGAGTGCACGCATGCAAGGCACAGTAAGCATGTAGGAGCCTGTTTAAAGATCTGTAAACCTGTTTGCGCTGGTGTGCATGCGTTTTAACCCAAATAAGCAGATTCTAGTCCGTGTAAGCATGTGTGCACACACGGTAGCCACTGTGAGCGTGTTTTCACTGGTATGCGCGCTGCTCCCCCCTGAGGAAACAGAGAGGAAAAAGGAAGTGGAAGAAATAGTTGGAAGCTAGCAGGGAATACTGGTAGAGCTAGCAGGTGAAAACAATTAGAAGCAGGCAATTACACAGGCAGAATACTAGCCCAGCCCAGCACTTAAAACACTGCAAACAGCATTGCAGTATGTTTCTCTCAAGAGACACTGCAAGACAGGAGTAAGCTATTAGAAGTGAAAACTGAAAAAGCTGCACTCAGACCAAACATGCTAGGGGCTGCCATAGCTGTTATAAGGAGACATAGGAGACTTGCTGAGGGTGGTGACAATGCAAATGCTGCCAGACAACCCACAGTGAGCAGACAGTGAAGAGTGTACAGGCCCAGGGTCACCTACCAGGGGTTACATGAGCTGGAGATAGTGGAGCGCTATAGAGTGGACAGACACCTCCTGCAGCAAATTGTTGAGCTGAGTAGGCCACGCCTCACACACAGAACCAACAGAGGGGAACCCATCCCAGTGGAAACCAAGGCATGTGTTGGCCTAAGAATACTAGCAACAGGTACCTTCCAGAGACCAACTGGTGATATAATGGGGATATCACAGGCATCAGCTTCCAGGTTACTGCACCAGTTCCTGGATACCATGTCAGTGAGCATGTATATTTCCCCAATTCCCGTGAAGTATTGGCCAGCAATATGCATCTCTTCCAGCAAATAGCGGAATACCCTGAGGTAGTGGGTGCAATAGACTGCATGCACATATGCATCAAAGCACCAGCCGGTGAGCGGGGTAGGGCCTATGTTAACCGCAAGGGCTTCCCCTCCATCAACTGCCAGGTTATGTGTGATGCCTAGGGCATAATAATGAATGTGTGTGCTGGCTGCCCTGGTAGCTACCATGATTCCCATATCTGGCATTTGACGCAACTGTACCAGACATTTGCCAATGGGGACATCCCACATGGTCACTTAGTGGGGGGTGCCGGATATGCACTGGAGCCGTGGCTGATGACACCCATCAGAAACGCACACACACCTGAACAAGAACGCCATAATGAGGCACACGCACAAACACAAAATGTAATAGAGCATGTGTTTGGGCTGCTCAAGTCACGGTTCCGGTGCCTGGACACATCTGGTGGAGCCTTGCAGTACTCACCAACTACATGTACCCAAATTGTCATGGTATGTGTTATGCTACATAATATGATTCTGTGAAAACAGCTGCAGCAGGACCAGCATAGGGCCGGGACAAACAGCCCCCCACCATTGCCAAAGCCATCACAGGCAGAGCGTGACTCGGAGGAGGAACAACCTGAGCCTGCCCAGTAGGCAGAAGGAAGCATGCCCAGTATGCCCTGGCCTTGGCAAAGAGGCAATGCATAGCACATACACTGGCTCAGTAGGAACCCTGGGAATGATACCCCTCTCTGACTCACTCATATAGTAACAGGGATGCCTAACATGACACAACCTGCTTTCAAACATGTACAGGGAGTGTAGTATGTGCATCCGACATAGGCAGCCCTGCAGCACCACCTGAGACATGATTGCCATGTGTTAAGCAATGTAACACCGTCTAGTATATGCAAACATGAAGACCCTGCCTAACATCTCAGCCTCACCAAGCATGATGCCACACTATGAAGACAAGATCAAGTACAATAATTGGCTGAAGTATTGCTGTTAGCAAAGGGGAACAAATGGCTGACAGCCTGGGATGACATGCCGAGCGAGACATGATGCTCCACCTGCTAGGGATGGCACGCACCCAGCACACCTGGCTGTGTGGATACTGGCAAAGGCTGTTGTCACCCCCACTGTGCCTTGAATAGGTAGGGCTGGAAACACAAACCCACCACCATAGGTAGCACAAGGGACAACAACCTGGACGTAATGCTACCCAATGCCAGAAGTCTAACCTGCAGGGTGCATGCAGACCAAACCCACCACAGCATGGAGAATGGTAATATCTGTTCTGTAACAGAAACCTGGGTCAAGGCCCAGAAGAGCACCCTAATACTACCAGGTTATACCTTATACCATGCTCTACAGCTCCAAAACATGGAACACACTACAATAGGAGTGTGGCTATCAGTAATTGTCAAGGATGACCACACCCCCAGGTTGGTACCACTGCAAGAAGCAGCATGGACTATCCATGGGCAAGTAACAGTGGCTCAAACTGCGTCCCTGTTTGCAGCCTGCTACAGACCACCCTAACAAACCCAGGAACCCCGGCCAGCCTTCCTGAAGACACTGCAGAGTATGAATGTCTCAACAAATACCAAACAAGGCACACACAAAGTATGACATAGGTGGCCATCCATTATGTACGGAAGAAATAATCAGGGACCTATGGACACAAGTAGACGGTAACCCATCATGTGACACTCACATTACCAAGACGGCCAGGAAGACCTGCTATATTGCCCACCTTAATATAAAAGGATGCACATGTAGATCAAGAGAGGTCACTGTGCCCACATACTCTTCCCTTATCAGGCCCATACTGGAGAACAATGCCCCAGTTCGGATGTACCTTTCCCGACACCTGCAGCAGTTAGAAAGACCCCAAATGTACCTCACCAAGAGGATAAAGGGTCCAAACATTTGTCATCTGCTGCCTGGCTGAAGAAACCACAGCCCATTTCACATGCATACTGCCCAGACAGAGGCGATGTATGCCTGATGTACAAGGCCATGTCCAATTCTGAATTAATCGACATGCTCCACTGCAGAAACTCCTAATCCAGCAGAGACACCACAGTGAGATATCTGAACCTCCACACATAGATAAATAGGATGTGCTAGAGGGACAGGTCCATAACCCAGAGGCTCCTTACACTCTGGAACAGAATTCTAGTCCATGACAGGCTGAGCTCCACACTCATACACAACAAGAGAAATCCGGTCATGTGCATGGGAGATAGTAGGTGTACACTGGGGGCCATCCCTGTGTCACATCTAGTAAAGTAAACCCCAAATGGGCATAATATGCACATTGCAAGGGGGTGTCAAAAGACACACGCAGTCTGTCTATGCTCCAACATGGCCAGGGCAGATAGCCTAGTATGAACCTATGAACCTATGACGATACAAATTGTGCAGGACACAAAGGATAATCACACAGCTGTCCTAACTGATGGTATGAACCATGGTGATAATCCACAAATATGCTCTGCAGTACTCAAATATCACAAACAATACACCAAACCCACACACATTGCCAACATCCAAACTAACAGATTCTTTGCAAACTCCCCACCAGCACCAAACTGCCAAATATCTATCCCAGCAGAGTGCTGGCCCCCTGACATTGCAGATGCTGAGGTACCAGCCAGCATCTACAAAGCAAACCACACAGCATCAATGGTACCAGATGGTGTCCTGGGTTGTGTCCAACAAGTACTGTAAGAAGAATGGAACACCAAATAGCACTACTGTGCACTCACAGTCTTACCACAGGATATGGACCCAAAGAGCAGTGTACAGCAACAGTGGTCCCTCACCACAAAAGTGGTGCCTGAATGGATACCCCTCAACCCTGACTATCTTGGTTGGCAAAGTAATGGAGAGGATGATCATGGATCCCAGGAATAACAATAATGGGTAACTACAGACATTGGACCCTACCCAGTGTGGCTTTCATAGGGCAGATCCTGCCCCTTAAACATGTCTGACTCATGTGAAACATGCACCAAGGCCATTGATGAGGGGAATGTGGTTCACACAGCCTATCTGGACCTTGCTAAACCCTTCCATACAATACCCCAGTTGTTCAGTACAGATAAGCTCACCAGCCTAACTATAAACCCCTATCCAAGTAGATGGGTTGCAAACCAGCGCAAGGACAGAACTGACCTGGTCAGACATGCTGCAGCCATGTCAGACTACAAACCAGTTACAACTGGCAACCCACGAGGCACGGTCCTGGGACCTCTCTTGTACGCTATATATGTCACATAGGTACAGGCCTACATGGAAGGACTTTGTCTGAACTGGTTCGCAGATGACTACAAACTGCCCACCATATCAGACCCTCCAGCTGACACAAGCATCCTACAAAAGGCACACATTGAAACAGACAAGTGGTGCCACAGCCATGTCAACAAGCTAAATGCAGAATAGTGTATAGTCATCCCCTGTGGAAACACAGCACGTGGTCACAAATTACTACATAGGTGTTAACCCATTAACAGGAGCAATAAGAGACCTGGGGACACAAGGTGATAGATATCCTGCATGTGACAACCATGTGTCTGTAGTGGTTACAGAAACATACCATATACCCACCTAATCATGAAGGTAAGCACAGCTAGGTCAGGGTAGGTCATTGTGCCTCTCCAGTCATCCATCAGCAGCCTCACAATTGTGTACAATGGCCCTTGTGGGATGTACCTTAGCAGACACCTGCATCAACTGGAAAGACCCCACAAATACCCCACCAGGAGGATCTCAGAGCTGTAACAGATGCCATGTGTTGCCTGATTAAACAAACTGCAGCTTCACACAGTGCCATACCGTCTGGCTGGCGGTGATCTGTGCCTGATGTATAAAGCCATGACCAAGCTGGAATCAATGGACATCTGGAAACATGTAAAATCTGAATGCTGGTGACCTATGCAGATGACAGGCCTGAACCCCAGCACAGACATAAACAGGACATGCTGTACCAATTGGTCCATAACCAAGAAGCTCACTCCACTCATGACCAAACCCCCAGTACAGGTTATCCAGGGAGTCCCTCATTGACTGTCATCCAGAGGAATCATGATGACTGGATGGGAGATGGTAGGTGTACCCTGGATATCACCTGTATGTCACGGGTAGCACACTAACCATGACATATGTCATGTCAAACACCAGTAAATATGTGTGCTGAAGGACAAACACTCTCTGACTAGCATTACAAATGGCCTAGGGCACATGGCCATTGTTTGTCACTGTCCACAGAAGTTGTGGAATACGTTAACAATGTCGGACAATCCTGATCTATGTTGTTCATATCTGAACAAATTGCAACATGGTCATATCTGCACAACTGGCCCTCAACCAGTCTGGTGTGCTCACTATAAATATTACAAGCAGTGATAGGACTGAAACCGATGATACTGTCCACCACAGTGAAAGTACTGAATCAGTACACTATACAACAATACACTGTTTGGTCAGTATGAAAGGATGTTGACAACTGTATGCAAACTATCCCATGGCAACCCTGCAGGCACAGCATAATGCCTGTTAGGTTCAGACACAAAGCAGTTGGGCAGTAAGAACACAACCTGATGTCCAACACTCAACTGTACATGTGAAATATAGATGAAGTCCATATACTGTCCACCACAGTGAAAGTACTGAACCAGTACACTATACAACAATACACTGTTTGGTCAGTATGAAAGGATGTTGACAACTGTATGCAAACTATCCCATGGCAACCCTGCAGGCACAGCATAATGCCTGTTAGGTTCAGACACAAAGCAGTTGGGCAGTAAGAACACAACCTGATGTCCAACACTCAACTGTACATGTGAAATATAGATGAAGTCCACACACAAACACAAATGTGGTAGACCACAATTCCCAACATATGGAAAGTTCACACTGGGCATGCTCGCACACTTAGATAAATGAGATGTGTCAGTCAAGAAGCCATAGAAACTGTGAACTGGGCCTGCTCACACACTTAGGCCATGTCACAGTTCAACAGTTGCACACACATATCAGGCATTTGTATGTGTTAACACAGGAACCTCCCACAATACAGAAATCTGACCAGTGCACACAGTAAAATTACAACAGAGACATAAGTAAAGTACTGGATCCCACTCATATGCAATCATCTGCCACAGTACACAAGTTGTTCATAGAGATAGGGAAAGCTATGGCAATAAAGACCCACAAACAGTATATGAGCAACAGATCTTGCATCTGAGAGGTAAACATATGTCCGTAGAGTGCAATACTAGGCTGTTGTCCCTAGGGAATACAGAAGGCTATCCACAGTGTATTTGGCATCTGCTTCGACAGTACAGTAGGCCACTGTGCCTCAGCAAAGTTAATGCCTAAATATGCTCTCCCCCTTACTGATGGATAGTGACAGATGTACATACCTCTTCATAAATAATGTCATCAGCACACTATACATACATCAGGAGCACAAATGATACTTAATAATATGAATAGCGTGCTCAGCTACTGCGTCTCTCACAAGTGTCATAATATAGTTAGGTAGGGGTTTGAATCCTGCAAGTTCTCAGTGTATGTGCGACTGTGAGTAGTGTGTGTAAGAGAAACGTCCCTTTTGGCAACTAGTACAACATAAGACCACAAACCAAGAAAAAAGCTTGGCAGCAAAACCAAATAAATCCAAATAAAGCTCCAGGCAACGAAAACTCCTCTCAGCCAGTTTTATTAAGCGCTTTTCGTCATTCAAAGTAGAGTGACTTCTTCAGATAATACATCACAAGTGTTAGCATTTTATATTCTTTCAACCCCTTCCAATTAATTAGCTCACCAGCTAAATTAATTAATTAAGTAATTACTGCATTAAAGGGATACTTGAATGCTTACTATAGCCTTAGCTCACAGCCCATTTTAAAAGAAAAAAATATAGTTTAAAAATGTGTGTACACATATAATTCCCTTATATCTCATATAACTACATTCTATAAAATTTTGCTCTAAATTTATGCAAATAAGAACATGAAAAAATAGAAAAAATAGGAGTTAAATCTAAAATCAGTAGTAAACATTGTACTGTTATAAAATATTTCCTTAGAAGTTTATACAGAAATCTACTTTGAATGACGAAAAGCGCTTAATAAAACTGGCTGAGAGGAGTTTTCATTGCCTGGAGCTTTATTTGGATTTATTTGGTTTTGCTGTCAAGCTTTTTTCTTGGTTTGTGGTCTTTTGTGGTATCTATGGCATCAGAAACCTCCCCTAACTCTCCACGTACTGGAACCATTATCAATACGGAGAACAACAGTCCGTTACTCTTGGATCAAATACCAAGCTCAAACAATGATGGTAATCTAACTGCACTCATTTTAGCCCTCTCACAGTGTGTAGACAATTTGGCGGCTAGATTTGAATCTAGCATAGCGTCTGCTACAGCTTACTCAACAGGTAGCAACAATACGGACATGGATATTACACCAGCCCAACGTTCGCATGGTATTGCCGCAGGAAGGGAAAGCTTTCACAATGCTAACCAGGCGAGTAATAAAACTGATTCTAACCTGAGCACTTTGAATGGCTATAACTGCTTGGGAAGTAGAACTTTGACCACGACAGAAGGGGAAGGCGTCGGAGAGCTTATAGGAACTCCCGGCTTTGAAAACTGGTTAACTGACACCAGCAAACTAAAACTTAAACATTGGAACAGTACGGGACTTTCGGCAGATGACGCCAATGAAACACAGGTCAGTTCAACAAGTTTAACTAACAAATTAAAACTTTTGGACAGTAAACTTGTGAAAATAAAGAAGTTACAACTAGAGATAAATTACTTAAACGAGTGCATAAATGAGAATTTAGTGCCAAAGGGGTTGCGCTACCACGTTTATCCTACAGGCTTAATAGTAAATTCTCTCTTTCATAAAGAACTGTTGGCTTTTTTTGACACGCAAGGGATTGCTTTATTAAAGCTAATGGTGAAACATTACGGGCTACAAGTAATCAATTTATCAAACGAAGTCAAACAACTGAACATTGACATACTCGCAAACCCTGATTTTCCTCGTTACAAGTACGAGTATGATAGGTCTTTTATCACAATAGACCAATTATTAGAAAGGCTGAAATCAAACAAAACTAAAAAGATGACTAGGGATCGTTTGGCATACGCGAATGGCACAGCCTATCCAAATCCACCTCCATCCCAAACTAGTTCAATTAATCATGTTGCCACCACAATGGACAAAGAGACTTGGGGAGAGATAGATGGCGAAGAAGGCACGACTATTAATGGAAAGACATTTTCTAATCAAAATCAAAGAAACTACCAAGAACCAAATAGAAATACATGGGCAAATCATTTGAGAAGGAATAGAGAGAGGCCATATGATAATTATATTAGCTCTTTGGATAATTTTGATTACACATACCAAGGAGCTATCCCGAAAGCAAACTTTAACAACTTGGACCAAGGCCTTCAAAAAAACAACAAGCGCCCCCTGAACAAACCAAGGAGGTAGCAAACAAGTCTGTAACACCAGAAATTACTACCAATAGAGGCAGACACTTTACCATCTACAACTTTTCAAGTCTTGAAATAGACTCTTGCTTTGTTGAACTATTATCTAAAGGCTACAACTTTATACCTAATCAACATATGGACTTGGTAGAGAACATTAAGGACTTGAAATTATTTGTCAGGAAACTCAACTTAAAATTATTATTAGGTAACTCTGAACACACTAGACCCACCTATTATATCCCTAGTGACTACAACCCCCCCATTACACCCAGCCCTCCAATTATTTGAAGCAATTATGGAACTAGATTTAAGAAATTTGGCAAATAAGGACAACAATTTATTCTCGAACAACACTAGTAGACCATCTAACATCACCCCAGATGAAAAAGCCTTTCTTAAACTATTTAAGACATTAAACGTGAGGGCGATTAAACCTGATAAGGGAGGGGGGGTTCACTTTATTTGATCACTGTGATTATATTAAGAGGGTTTCTACTATGTTAGACAAAGAAGCATACCAAAAAGTAAGTATTAATGAGGTGAATACAGCGTATAAACAAATTAAAGGATATTTCAGTGACCTTTTCATTGAAGGATACATCGACATAGATATGTATAACTACATAAAAACTGAATGGCCAAAAATACCTGCCTTCTTTGCTACACCTAAAATCCACAAAAACTTGTCAAATCCCCCTTTTAGACCACTCATTGATGGAAGAAATTCCATCACATATGCAAGCGCAAAACTAGTTGACAACATTTTAAAAAAATATCTGGCGAAAGAAACTCAAATTTGCAAGGACTCATGGGCCTTCTTAAGTAAAGTGAATGGCCTAGAATACAACGAAGAATACAATTTCCTAACGATAGATGTGGTAGATTTATACACCTCAATCCCACATGATGTAGGATTGGAATGGGTAAACATTTACTTGGTTAAGAAAGGAGCCCCTAGTAATGAGGTCTATCTAGTACATAATCTTAACCAATAACTACTTCTTGTTCAATAATGAGTTATATTTGCAAAAATGTGGAGTGGCTATGGGGTCCCCAGTAGGTGCTAGCTTTGCAAACACAGTTATGGCATACTGGGATGGCAACTTCTTCTTAAATATAGAACAATTTACATCAAATATAGTATACTATACACGTTTCCTGGATGACATCTTTATTTGTCTCCAGGGAGACAGAGATAAGGGGATGGACTTGGTAAAGTATTTGAATAATACCACCAGCTTCCTTAAATTTACGTTCGAGTTTCATGAGAATAACATCAATTATCTAGATATCACTCTTGTTAAAGATAAAGCTAACAAACAATTTTATGCGAAGATACACAGGAAAGAGACATATTGTAACTCTTTCCTGCACTACACGAGCCTACACCCCTATACACAGAAAAAAGCAATTGTAAAGGGCCAGGTAATTAGAGCGGCTCGCATGGTTACACGAGATGATGACTTTAAGCATGAATGTAAACTATTAGAAGAAATGTTTACCCATAGAGGATACCCTAAGACATTCCTCACAAATATACTAGAGGAAGTGAGTATAAAGAGGGAGAAAGGAGTCATCTCACCTTTGTTGAGTATAAAGAGCTCAAGAAGTAGTATAGAAGAGACTACAACTATAGACATATGTAGAGAGAGGATCTCTAGTATGGATTCTAACTTGATGGAGAACAATGAGAGTAACTATAATAAAGAGGACACATCTAAAGACTCAGGTGCTAGGTATGTTATGACCTTTAGCCTAGAAAGCAACATTATAAGAGACATTCTGTACAAAAATTGGACTACACTTCTTTATGATAGAAAATGTTCCACAATTTTTGGTACAGTTCCTGAGGTGACTTTTAGGAGAGGTAAAAATCTTAAGACCCTACTTGAAAGTAGCCCTATAATAGAGAAAGGAAAGGAAAAGGGGTCCTTCAGCTGTGGAAATTGCAATTATTGTAAATATATTAAGACAGGTAATAAGCATATGATAAACAACAGGACATATGTACTAAACCATAAATTAAATTGCAATTCCAAACTAGTTGTGTATGGAGCATTGTGTTCGAATTGCACAAGTTTCTATATAGGGAAGACAGAAAGGAGATTTCGAGATAGAATATATGAACATATTAATGCTATCTCTAGAATGAAATCTGAAAATGCTTTAGTTAAACATATTTCATCCTTCCCTAATCACACTTTTAAATTTGTAGGCTTAGACCAGGTACAATTTGACAGCAGAAGAGGACCATTCAACCTACTCCTGGAAGAACGTGAATTATCCTGGCAATTTAGAACCAATGCTTTTATAGAACCAGGACTGAATGACCAATGTAATATTACATGTCTTTTGAAACTTAGAAGCTTAAAGAGATGAAAGTAGATTTCTGTATAAACTTCTAAGGAAATATTTTATAACAGTACAATGTTTACTACTGATTTTAGATTTAACTCCTATTTTTTCTATTTTTTCATGTTCTTATTTGCATAAATTTAGAGCAAAATTTTATAGAATGTAGTTATATGAGATATAAGGGAATTATATGTGTACACACATTTTTAAACTATATTTTTTTCCTTTTAAATTGGGCTGTGAGCTAGGGCTATAGTAAGCATTCAAGTATCCCTTTAATGCAGTAATTACTTAATTAATTAATTTAGCTGGTGAGCTAATTAATTGGAAGGGGTTGAAAGAATATAAAATGCTAACACTTGTGATGTACATTTTATCTGAAGAAGTCACTCTACTTTGAATGACGAAAAGCGCTTAATAAAACTGGCTGAGAGGAGTTTTTGTTGCCTGGAGCTTTATTTGGATTTAACTAGTACAACATACCACATGCTGCATATTCCACTGTCTAAACACTGATGATGTCAGCACCCTATAAGTACAGCAGGAGAAAACAAGCCTCCCAGTAATGCAAATAGCGTGCTCTGCTACTGCGTCTCTCACAAGTGTCATAACATAGTTAAGTAGGGGGTTTAAATCCTGCAAGTGCTCAATGTATGTGGGGGGGAGTAGTGTGTGTGCAATTCCATGTGTAAGAAAAATGTCCTTTTTGGCAACTAGTACAACACACCACATGCTGCATATTCCACTGTCTAAACACTGATGATGTCAGCACCCTATAAGTACAGCAGGAGAAAACAAACCTCCCAGTAATGCAAATAGCATGCTCTGCTACTGCGTCTCTCACAAGTGTCATACCATAGTTAAGTAGGGGGTTTAAATCCTGCAAGTGTTCAATGTATGTGGGGGGGGGAGTAGTGTGCGTGCAATTCCATGTGTAAGAGAAATGTCCTTTTTGTCAACTAGTACAACACACCACATGCTGCATATTCCACTGTCTAAACACTGATGATGTCAGCACCCTATAAGTACAGCAGGAGAAAGCAAGCCTCCCAGTAATGCAAATAACGTGCTCTGCTACTGCATCTCTCACAAGTGTCATAACATAGTCACGTAGGGAATTGAATCCTGCAAGTGCTTAGTGTGTGTGTGTGTGTGTGTGTATGTGTGCAATTCCATGTGTAAGACAAATGTCCCTTTTGGCAACTAGTACAACACACCCCATAGGTTCATAGGTTCATAGGTTCATACTAGGCTATCTGCCCTAGGGCATTTATAAGCCTAGCCAGAGTTTGTTTGGCTTTCGCCACCCATTTTAAATTAATTTTGCTATGCCTTTTTTTGAGGTTAGTATACTGTGCCTCTGTCTAACAGTGACACAGAAGTGATAGCCAGGGTAAACCTATGATCTCCCATCCACTCATCAAGATTCCTCTTGAAGAGAGTCAATGTGGGACTCTGCCTAACCTGGACTGGGATTTTATTCCAGAGTGAAGGGAGCCTCTGGGTTATGAATCTGTTCCTCCAGCATGTCCTATTTATTTCAGTGCTGAGGTTCAAGTCTCTCAGCGCCGTAGCTCGATGGGATTTGATTTTCTGAGGTGCAGCATGTCCATTAATTCGGGTTGGACATGGCTTTATCGTCAGGCACAGATCGCCTCTGAGCAGGCGGTATGCCACTGAGTAGAGCTGGAGTTTCTTTAACCGAGCAGCATATGGCATCTGTTTGAGCCCTTTCATCCTCTTGGTGAGGTACTTTTGGGGTCTTTCCAGTTGCTGCAGGTGTCTGGTAAGGTACATCTCAAAGGCATTGTACTCAATTATGGGCCTGATGAGGGATGAGTAAAGAGGCACGATGACCTCCCCTGATCTAGATGTGAATACCTTCATGATTAGGTGGGCTGTATAAAATGTTTTTCTAACCACTTTGGCCACGTGGTTGTCAAATGAGAGATTGCTATCAACTTGGGTCCCCAGGTCCCTAATGACTTCTTCTGTACTTAATGGATTACCACCTATGTGGTATTTTGTGGCACTTTGTTTTGCCAAAGGGATGACTATACACTTTTGGCATTTAGCTTGAGGCCATGGCTCTGGCACCAGTTGTCTGTTTCTATGAGGCCCTTTTGGAGGATGCTTGTGTCGGCTGGAGAGTTGATTATGGCACCCAGTTTGCAGTCATCTGCGAACTTGGTCAGCCACAGTCCTTCCGTGTTGGCCTGTACCACCGAGAAATATATACCGAACAAGAGAGGTCCCAGGACTGAGCCTTGTGGGACGCCATTTGTAACTGGTTTGGAGTCTGACATGGCTCCAGCAATTCTAACCATGTGGGTTCTGTCCTTGAGCCAGTTTGCAACCCATCTAGTGACATAGGGGTTTATATTTAAGCTGGTGAGCTTATCTATAATGCCCAGTGGGGTATTGTATCAAAGGCTTTTGCGAGGTCCAGGTAGGCTGTGTGGACCACCTTCCCCTCGTCAATGGCCTTGGTGACTGTTTCAAAGAAATCGACCAGGTTTAAGAGGCAGGATCTGCCCTTAACAAAGCCAAACTGGGTAGGATCCAGTGTCTGTAGGTCCCCAATATCTTTATTTATGAGGTCCATGATGATCCTTTCCATAGCTTTGCAGACCAAGCTAGTCAGGCTTATGGGGCAATAGTTTCCAGGATCCATTGAGGCACCACCTTTGTGGAGAGGGAACACTGTTGCTGTACACCACTCTTTGGGTACATATCCTTTTGTAAGGCTAAGATTGAACAGTAGTTTTATTTTTGGGTTTAGCTCTTCTTGGAGTTCATGTAGGACGCAGCCTGGGACACCATCTGGTCCCATTGATGCTGTGTTTTTTGCTTTGGAGAGGGCGGCTCTTACCTGAGCATCTGAGATGTCAGGGGGGCAGCACTCTGTTGGGATAGATATTTGCCCTTTTGGTGGGGAGGGGGGGAAAAAGTTTGCACTGAACCTGTCAGCTAGGATGTTGGCAATGTCTGTGGGCTTGGTGTATTTTTTGTCATTTTGGACTAATTCTGAGCATATCTGGGAATTCCCACCCAGGTTCCTAACATAACTAAAGAAAGCCTTGTGATTATCCTTAGTGTCCTGTGCAATTTTTCTCTCGAAGCTGGCCTTAGACGATTTTATGAGTGCCCGTAGTTTTTTGCTAATACTGATCAGAGCTGCCTTCCCTTTTTGGGATTTTGCTCTATCATGTAGTAGCTTCCTCCTTCTATTGTATAGTTTGTTTATGGCTGGGGTCCACCAGACAGGACGTCTGCCTTTGGAGAATTGGGTCTTGGTTTTATATGGGATTGCATGATCCATGCATTCCTGAAGATGTTCATAGAATGCATTTATAAAGGATTCTGCGGTCTGGGCCGTATTTTCCACAGGCCTGGGGGCTTTGAAAGATTTCGCCTTGGTTTTGAGGTGTGTGAAATTTGCTTTAGAGAAGTTTTTCACTGTGCTTTTCTGGGCAGGGGGTGGGGTCGGGATGTGAATATCCAGTGAGATTAGTTTATGGTCTGATCTTACCAGTGAGGGATACACTTCTGGTCTGGAGCATAGTGTCCCCATGTTGGTGATGATCAGGTCCAGTATGTTTTCCCCTCTTGTGGGAGTGGTAACAAGTTGTTCCATAGCATTTGAGTTTATAAATTCTAGGAACCTTTGGGCTAGGGTGTTGGAGCTAGAGTAATGCTCCCAGTCTATGTTTGGGTAGTTGAAGTCACCCAATATAATGGTGTTGGAGAGACCTTCATATTTTCCAGTATTCTCAGGAAGGCCGAGTGGGGTTCCTGTGTTTGGGAGTGTGGTCTGTAGCAGGCTATAAACTGGAAGGCAGTTTTACCCACAGTTAGTTGCACATGGATAGTCTCTGATGCTTCGTGCTGTGCCACCACCAACCTGGAGGTGTGGGTATCTTTGACGAATACTGATACTCCACCTCCTTTTGTGGTTCGGTCCAAGTTTTGGGGCCGAAAAGCATGGTATGAGGTATAACCTGGTAGTGCTGGGGTGCTCTGAGCCTTGAACCAGGTTTCTGTTACTGCACAGATATCGATGTTCTCCATGCTAAGGAGAGTTTCGAAAAGTGCATCTTGAGGTTTAGACTTCTGGCATTGAGTAGCATTACTCTTAGTTTCTTATCCCTTGTGATACCTATGGAGGTGGGTTTGTCTTTTGAGCCTTGCCTAAAAAAGGCACTATGGGGGTAGCAAGAGCCTTTGCCAATATCTGAAAGCCAAGGGGTGACAGGTGCAAGCCGTCCCTATCGAAGCATTGTGGCTTGTCGAGCATGTCATCCCAGGCTGACAGGCATTGGATCCCCTTTGAATGACACAATACTTAAGCCAATTGTTGAAATTGATCATCTTGTCTTCATATTGTGGCATCATTCTTGGTGAGGGTAAGATGCTGTACTGATTGGTCCACAACCCAGAATCTCACTCCACTCACGACTAAACTCCCACTACAGGATATCCAGGGAGTCCCTCAGTGACTGTCATCCAGAGGAATCATGATGACTGGATGAGAGATGGCAGGTGTACCCTGGATTTCACCTGTATGTCATGGGTAGACAGAGGCACAGCACACTAACCGTGACATATGTCATGGCAAACACTAGTAAATGTGTGTTGAAGGACAAACACTTTCTGACTAGCATTACAAATGGACTAGGGCACATGGCCATTGTTTGTCACTGTCCACACAAGTTGTGGAATACATTAACAATGTCGGACAATCATGTACTAAGCTGTCCATATCTGAACAAAATGCAACATGGTCATATATGCACAACTGGCCCTGAACCAGTCTGGTGTGCTCACTATAAACATTACAAGCAGTGATAGGACTGAAACCGATTATACTGTCCACCACAGTGAAAGTTTTGCACCAGTACACTATACAACAATACAACTGTTTGGTCAACAGGAAAGGATGATGACAACTGTATGCAAACTATCCCATGGTAACCCTGCAGGCACAGCATAATGCCTGTTAGTTTCAGACACACAGCAGTTGGGCAGTAAGAACACAACCTGATGTCCAACACTCAACTGTACATGTGATATATAGATGGCGTCCACACACAAACAGAAATGTGGTGGTCCACAGATCCAAACATAAGGAAAGGTCACACTGGGCAAGCTCGCACACTTAGATAAATGAGATGTGGCAGTCAAGAAGCCATACAAACTATGAACTGGGCATGCTCACACACTTAGGCCATGTCACAGTTCAGCAGTTGCACACACATATCTGGCATTTCTATGTGTTAACACAGGAACCTCCCACAATACAGACATCTGCCCAGTGCACACAGTGAAGTTACAACAGAGACATAAGTAAAGTACTGGATCCCGCTCATATGCAAACATCTCCCACAGTACACACGTTGTTTATAGAGATAGGGAAGGCTAAGGCAATAAAGACCCACATACAGTATATGAGCAACAGATACGTGCATCTGACAGGTAAACATATGGCCATAGAGTGCAATACCTGACTGTTGTCCCGAGGGAATACAGAAGGCTATCCACAGTGTATTTGGCGTCTGCCTCCACAGTACAGTAGGCCACAGTGCCTGTGCAAAGTTAATGCATAGATATGCTCTCCCCCTTACTGATGGATAGTAACAGATGTACATACCTCTTCATCCATAATGATGTCAGCACACTATACATATGTCAAGAGCAGACATTATACCCAGTAATATGAATAGCGTGCTCCGCTACTGCATCTCTAACAAGTGTCATAATATAGTTAGGAAGGGGTTTGAATCCTCCAAGTGCCCAGTGTGTGTGTGACTGTGTATGGGGGAGTAGTGTGTGCAATTCCATGTGTATGAGAAATGTCCCTTTTGGCAACTATTACTACACAAAACATTTGCCCTGCCAATATTTCCAACTGT
>NC_056741.1:1954620569-1954716330 GCF_019279795.1 Protopterus annectens | reverse complement strand
AACCCCCAACCAAAAAGCTATGGAAAGAGTCATTATGGAGCTCTTAAACAGAGACATTGGTGACCTACAGACTCTTGATCCCACCCAGTTCAGCTTTGTACAGGGCAGATCCTGCATTTTGAACCTAGTTGACTATTTTGAAACTGTCAGTAGGGCCATTGATGAGGGCTAAGCGGTCCATACAGCCTACCTGCACTTGGCTAAGGCCTTTGACACAATACCCCACACAGGCGTCATAGACAAGCTCAACAGCTGAAATATAAAACCATATGTCACAGGATAGATTGCAAAATGGCTAAAAAACAGAACCCATAAAGTCAACATTGCAGGTGCCTTGTCAGATTCAAAGCCAGTCACAAGTGGTGTCCCACAAGGATCTGTCCTGGGACCCTCTTATTTGGCATTTACTTTTCAGATGTGAAAGCAAACATAGGAGGGTTGTGTCTGACAAAGTTTGCAGATGACTGCAACCTAGGCACCATAGTGAATACATCAGCCGGCACACACATCCTACAGAATGCCCTCACAAAAACAGATAGCTGGTGCCAGAATCATGGCCTGAAACTGAATGCAACTGATGTGTAGTCATCCCCATTGGGAGGAACAAAGTACCCACAAATTAACACATAGACAGCAACCCGCTGAGCACAGAAAACAAATCAGACACCTGGGGACCCATGTAGATAGTGACCTCTTGTTTGACACCCATGTTGCCAAAGTGGTTAGAAAGACTTTCTATCTTGCCCATCTTATCATGAAGGGACCACATTGCCCTCATCAGTGACCTCAATTACTGTTTCAACTGAGTCACACATGTTTAGGGGCAGGGTCTGCACTTAATAAACCCACACTGGGTAGGGTCAGGTGTCAATAGATCCCCAATATCTTTATGTCTGTGGTACATGCTGATCCTTTCCATAGCTGTGCAGACCAAGCTTCTCAGGATTTTGTGGTGGTTGTTTTTAGTAACCATTCAGGCGACACCTTTCTTGAGAACGACCACTGTTGTTGTACACTACTCTTTGGGTACATATCCTGTGGTAAGGCTGACATAATGTCAGGGAGGCAGCAGTCTGCTGGGAAAGATATTTTGCATTGGGGGGGGGGGTTTGCACTGCACCTGTCAGGATGTATGTTGGCAATACGTGTGTGTGTTTGGTATGTTGTTTGTAATATTTGTGTGATCCAGAGCATATCTGGGAATTCACAACACGCTTCCTACCATGAGTTGCAGCAGCCTTGGGATTATCCTTAGTGTCCTGTACAATTTGTATCATAATAGGTTCATAGGTTCATACTAGGCTATCCATCCTAGGGCATTTGTAAGCCTAGCCACAGTGTGTGTGGCTTTTGCCACCCCTTGCTATGTGAATATTATGGCCATTTATGATTTACTTAGCTGTGCCTCTGTCTGGACATGACACAGTAAAGACCCCCAGTGTACATCTACAATTATCCATCCATTTTGCAAACTTCCTGTTGAAGAGTGTCAGTGAGGGGCTCTGCCTAACATGTAGTGGTATTCTGTTCCAGGGTGTGGAGAGCCTCAGGGTTAGGTATCTGTCCCTCCAGCACGTCCTATTTGATTATGTGTTGAGGTTGACATCTCTGACTCACACAGCTCCGATGGCTTTGAGTTTTCTGGGGTGGAGCATGTCCATTACTTCTGTGTTGGACATGGACTTGTACAACAGACATACAATGCCTCTGTGTATGCAGTATGTGACTGCATTCAGCTCTGGTGTCTACAGCCAGGCAGCATATGACATATATTTGAGACCCTTTCTAACTCTTGGTGAGGTACCTTTGAGGTCTTTCTAACTGCTGCAGGTGCCAGGTAATGTACATCCCAAATGAGGCATTGTACTACATTATGGTCTGATAAGGGAACAGTATAGGGGCACAATGACCTTTGTTGACGTAGATGTGAATCCTTTCATGATACAGTGTCCAATATAGACAGTCTTCCTAGCCAAATTGGCAATGTGACTGTCACATAACAGGTTACTGTCCACTTGTGTCACTAGGTCCCTGATTACTCCTAACATACATAATGGTTTACCACCTATGTGGTAATTTGTGTGTACCTTGTTTTGTATTTGGTGGTACATTCATACTGTCCACTGTCTTCAGGACAGCGGGGTGGGGTTCCTGGGTGTGAGAGTGTGGTCTGTAGCATGCTATAGACTGTACAGCAGTCTTGCCTACGGTTAGTTGCACATGGGTGGACTGCAATGACGTAAGCATTGTCAGTTAACTGGATGTATAGGTGTCTGTGCTGAATATGGATACTCACCCTCCTTTTATGTTTTGTTCCAGGTTTTGTGGCCATAACACATGATATGTGGTATTACCTGGTAGTGCTGGTGTGCTGTCATGAGGCTTGCAGCAGGTTTCTATCACTGGACAGATATCGATGTTCTCCATACTGGGGAGGGCCTCAGGAGCATGCATATTGAGGTTTACACGTCTGGCATTGATCAGCATTACCCTTCTGTTTCTTTCCAGTTTTGTTTTCTATGGTGGTGGGTAAGTCTTTTTGGCCCTGCCTACAAAAGGATCTCTGTAGGTTGCAAAAGCCTTAGGCAATATCCAGACGCCCATGGGTAACAGGTGCAAGCCATCCCTGGAACAGCAGCATGTCTCACTATGGAGTCACCTATTACAACTGTATCAGGTATGTTGTTTCTCCTTCTGTCCTGTGACTGTTTGGCACACCAGCTTTGTGTACTATGTGTTACATGTGCTATGTCTGGAGGTTGTTTTATTGGGTGTCTGCTTTGGAGGCTTGTGTTGGTGTTGTGTGTTTGTAATTAGGGCCTCTGGGAATGTTTTTGTGTTTATGTGTTTGGTTTACAGTCGTTGTAGGTCTATGTGGGACTGGGTTTGTGGTGTATGTGGTTACCTTGTCCTCCTGACTAGTTTTGACAGTACTGATTTGGGGGTGCTCAGGCTCCGGTTTGGCTACCTGGTTGCGTCTATCACATATATTTGTATTTATTGGGGTGAGTTGTTGTTGTGTGTGTACTTGGGACAGGTGTCACATTGCTTCTGGATTCACAGATTCTACTTGTTTTGCCTGGCCTTAGTGGATTGTATGTGTGGACACATTTTATTGCCATACTAGTTATCACTGATTACTTCACTTTTTATGTTTGATCTATCATGTGGTAGCTTCCTCATTCTCTTCAATGGTTTAGTAATTGCTGGAGTCCAGCATGCCAGATGCCTGGGTGTATGGCATTGTGTCTTGTTATTTGTGATTGCAGACTCCAAGCACTCTTGGCTGTGTTCATGGAATGCCTGTATAACATGTTCTGCAGTGTGTCCCATATTCTGGACTTGCACAGGGCCTTTCATGGATTCCACATTGGTTTGTAGGGGTGCAAGCTATGCTTTATACATGTGTTTCACTGTGGTATTCTGGCCAGGGACTGGGATCGAGATGTGTAACTACAGTGTGATTACTCTATGGTCTGGTCTTACCAGTGAGGGATACACTTCTCATCTTGACATCCAGTACACATATTTCTGATTATCACATCCAGTATGCTTACCCCTCTTGTGGAAGTGTTACATTTTCATGTCCATTTTGTTTGATGGATTCTGGGAAATTTTCTACAAATGTGTCGGTGCTAGTATAATACAAAGAGTATAGTGACAAACTTCTCAAAAGCTGACTTCACACTTCTTCAGACTGAGATGGTATCCTTTAAGCCCACTGGGCCAGTGGAAACCACAACACACAATGGTGACTCCTTCACAGACGCTTTCTACGGACATCTCCAAGAAAGCATGGACCATGCAATCACAAATAATACCAAGACCCTCTCCACCAAGGGAAAGTGGCCTGTCTGGTGGACCCAGCCATAAACGAACTGTATAACAAAAGAAGGATACTAATGCAAGACAGAGCTAAATCTCCTAAAGGGAAGGCAGCTGTGATCAGCACTAGTAAAAAGCTACATTCTCTCATAAAGACATCCAAGGTCAACTTTGAGACAAAAATCACCAAAGACAATAAAGATAACCACAATGCCTTCTTCAGTTATGTCAGAAACCTGGGTGGGAACCCTCAGATATGCTCAGAGTTGGTACACAACAACATAAATTTCAGTGACCTGACAGATATTGGCAACATTCTGGCAGACAGGTTCAGTGCAATTTTCTCCCTCCCTCACCCCCAAAAGAAGATAGTTATCACAGCTGAATGTAACCTCACTGTCATCTCAGATGTCCATGTGAGAGCCGCACTCAGCAAAGACAAAAACACAGCATCAATGGGACCTGATGGTATCCCCAGTTGCTACGTGAACTCCAGAAGGAGCTAAACCCGTATATAAAAATGCTATTTAACCTTAGCCTTGCTACAGGATATGTACCTGAACACTGGCGTACAGCAACAGTGGTCCCACTCCACAAAGGAGATGCCTCCACAGACCCTGGGAACTACCACCACACAAGCTTAACCAGCATTGTCTGCAAAGCTATGGAAAGAGTCATTATGGAGCTCTTAAACAGAGACATTGGTGACCTACAGACTCTTGATCCCACCCAGTTCAGCTTTGTACAGGGCAGATCCTGCATTTTGAACCTAGTTGACTATTTTGAAACTGTCAGTAGGGCCATTGATGAGGGCTAAGCGGTCCATACAGCCTACCTGCACTTGGCTAAGGCCTTTGACACAATACCCCACACAGGCGTCATAGACAAGCTCAACAGCTGAAATATAAAACCATATGTCACAGGATAGATTGCAAAATGGCTAAAAAACAGAACCCATAAAGTCAACATTGCAGGTGCCTTGTCAGATTCAAAGCCAGTCACAAGTGGTGTCCCACAAGGATCTGTCCTGGGACCCCTCTTATTTGGCATTTACTTTTCAGATGTGAAAGCAAACATAGGAGGGTTGTGTCTGACAAAGTTTGCAGATGACTGCAACCTAGGCACCATAGTGAATACATCAGCCGGCACACACATCCTACAGAATGCCCTCACAAAAACAGATAGCTGGTGCCAGAATCATGGCCTGAAACTGAATGCAACTGATGTGTAGTCATCCCCATTGGGAGGAACAAAGTACCCACAAATTAACACATAGACAGCAACCCGCTGAGCACAGAAAACAAATCAGACACCTGGGGACCCATGTAGATAGTGACCTCTTGTTTGACACCCATGTTGCCAAAGTGGTTAGAAAGACTTTCTATCTTGCCCATCTTATCATGAAGGGTTTTCCATCCCGATCAAAGGAGGTCATTGTACCCCTATACTTCTCCCTTATCAGGCCCATGATTGAATACAAAGCCCCATTTGGTATGTACCTCAACCAGCACTTGCAACAGCTGGAGAGACCCGAAAAGTACCTTACCAAGAGGATCAAGGGTCTACAACACATGTCATATGCTTCCAGACTAAAGAAAATCCAGCTCTATTCAGTAGCATACCGCCTACTTACAGGTGACCTATGCCTGACATACAAGACCATGTCCAATCAGGATTTGGTGGACATGCTCCACTGCAAGCAATCCAAATCCACCAGAACCATGAGAGCTAAAGATTTGAACCTCAGCACATACATGTATAGGACATGCTGGAGGGACAGATTCATAACTCAGAGGCTTCTCACACTCTAGCACAGAATCCCAGTTCATGTTAGACAGAGTCCCTCACTGACTCTCTTCAAGAGAAATCTGGACAAGTGGATGTGAGATCGTAGGTTTACCCCAGGGGTCCTCCCTGTGTCACTACTAGACAGAGGCACAGTCAATTAATTTGATTAAGTAAAGGGGTCATAATGTGTCACTACTAAGTCAGAGGCACAATATTCGGAATCTATTCTGTACACTTATTACCACTATAAGGGGTGGCAATAGCCGCATCACTATGGCTAGGCTTATAAATGCACTAGGGCAGATAGCCTAGTAGTAAACTATGAAACTATGGTGTATGTGTAGGTATTTTCAGTCAAGCAATATAATGTGGTTTGGGGGGCTTGATATCTTCATGTATTCCAGCATAGGCCTGGTTCAGTTCCTGCTATTAGGACAGTGGTCTGCAGCAAGCTATATAGTGGTAGGCAGTTTTAGCCATTGGTATTTGACCATGGCTAATCCATGCTGCTTCTTGTTGTGGTACCAACATGGGGGTGTGGTTATCCATGACATTTATTGCTAGTCACCCTCGTTTTGTAGCTTGTTCCATGTTTTGCAGCTGTACATCACTGTATGAGGTGTGACCTGATAGTGTTAGGGTGCTGATGTGGGCTTTGACCCAGTTTTCTATTACAGCACTGATATCTACATTCTCTATACTGTGTGCATTTACACTGCACACATCTTGCTGTTTATACTTCTGGCACTGGGTAGCATTACATCTAGGTTCCTATCCCTTGTGGTACCTATGAAGGTGGGTTTGTGTTTTTGTGGTTCATGATTGGTGAGGGTGGATGTTAGTCAGGGTCCTCAGGTGTGCATATGGTACATGGTGTTACATTACTTAACACATGGCATTCATGCCTCAGGTGGTGCTGCAGGGCTGCCTCTGTCGGATGCACATACTACACTCCCTGTACATGTTTGGAAGCAGATTGTGTCATGTTAGGCGTCCATGTTACTATATGAGTGAGTCGGAGGGGGTATCAGTCCCAGTGTTCCTACTGAGCCAGTGTATGTGCTATGCGTTGCCTCTTTGCCAAGGCCAGGGCATACTGGGCACGCCTCCTTCTGCCTACTGGGGCAAGGTCAGGTTGTTCCTCCTCCGAGTCACTCTCTGCCTGTGGTGGCCTTGGCAATGGTGGGGGTATGTTTGGCCCAGCCCTATGCTGGTCCTGCTGCAGCTGTTTCCACAGGATCATATTATGTAGCATAGCACATATCATGATCATTTGGGTACATGTAGTTGGTGTGTACTGCAAGGCTCCACCAGATGTGTCCAGACACCGGAACCGTGACTTGAGCAGCCCAAACACACGCTCTATGACATTACATGTTTGTGCGTGTGCCTCATTATGGCGTTTCTGTTCAGGTGTGTGTGCATTTCTGATGGGTGTCATCAGCCACGGCTCAAGTGCATAACCTGCATCCCCCACTAGGTGTCCGTGTGGGAAGTCCCCACTGGCAAATGATTGGTACAGCTGCGTCAGATGCCAGATGTGGGAATCATGGTAGCTCCCAGGGCAGCCAGCACACACATTCATTATTATGCCCTGGGCATCACACATGACCTGGCAGTTGATGGAGGGGAATCCCTTGCGGTTAATATAGGCTCTACCCCGCTCACCAGCTGGTGCTTTGATGCGTATGTGCGTGCAGTCTATTGCACCCAGTACCTCAGGGTATCCCGCTATTTGCTAGAAGAGACACATATTGCTGGCCAATACCTCACGGGCATTGGGGAAATATACATGATCACCGACATGTGCTGACATGGCATCCAGGAACTGGTGTAGTACCCTGGAGGCTGATGCCTGTGATATCCCCATCATATCACCAGTTGGTCTCTGGAAGGTACCTGTTGCTAGTATTCTTAGGCCAACACATACCTTGGTTTCCACTGGGATGGGTTCCTCTCTGTTGGTTCTGTGTGTGAGACGTGGCCTGCACAGCTCAACAATTTGCTGCAGAAGGTCTCTGTCCACTCTGTAGTGCTCTACTATCTCCAGCTCATGTAACCCATGGTAGGTGACCCTGGGCCTGTATACTCTTCTCCTTCTCCTCACTCTGGGTTGTCTGTCAGCATCTGCATTGTCACCACCCTCAGCAATTCGCCTATGCCTGATTATAACAGCTATGGCAGCCCCTAGCATTTCTGCTCTGAGTTCAGCTTTTTCAGTTTTCAATTCTGATAGCTTACTCCTTTCTTGCAGTATCTCTTGAGAGAAACACCCTGCACTGCTGTGTGCAGTGTTTTAAGTGCTGGGTCGGGCTTCTAGTCTGCCTGTGTAATTGCCTGCTTCTAATTGTTATCACCAATTAATTCCAGCAGTATTCTCTGACAGCTTCCTTGTAATCTGGTTGTTTCCTTTTTCCACTCTGTTTCCTCAGGGAGAGCAATGTGCACACCAGCATAAGCACGCTCACAGTGACTTAAACGCTCGCACACATACTTACACGGTTTGGACTTGGCTGATTCATGGTAAAACGCGTGCATGCTGCCTTATACATCAGGCAACAGGCTTCCTGATGTTTATATTGCCTTACACACGTGCACGCCCGCGCAAACCATTTTAAACAGTTTGCAACACGCTCCCACATGGTGAGCCTGCCTTACACGCACGCACACGCGTACATGCATGTATATCATGAAAGTTTGAGTGTAGGGATAGTGTACACCCTCTATTTCTTGACTTTCCTAGTGTTCTGTTGGGACACACCTCCCTCCCTGATGTCTGTCTGTCATCTGTCACGTTACACTGCCCTCCAATGTGATACATTTATTTCTATCATTCCCCCCGTGATGTCACCTACCTCTTACTCTATTCCTCCCCTTCTGTAACACTTACACTACTTGAAAAGTGCTCATTAGCTATGTGGCTGTGTGATTCAGTATTGTAACCCTCATTTACATAGGATTGCCTAGTAATGCTTAGTTACATCTCTTACACTGAGCTTCCCCCCCTTGGCAACCACTACACGGTGGCCATATTGTTTTTGGTCTGCTGGTTCCTGCATTGTCATTCCATGTAATACATAAAACCCACAATTGTGAGCTTATAAGCTTCGGTTTTCACTTTTAGGCAGCGCACCCCGTTTGCGCGGGTGTGCGCTGCAGTTAAACATCAAAATCCCCCGAAAAAAAAAAAGTTATTTTAAATAATTCTGCATCACTTTTTAATGCCAATGGCCACATATTTGGCCATTGGCATGCTAGATGACACATATGCAACCTTTATTTGGAGCTGACATAGCTCCGTTGTCAGTTTTGCAGAAATGTACTCAGTTGTCAGCTGAGTACATTTCTGCAGCTAAAACGTCCGTTACACGGACTGGTTTGGGCTTCCTGGATCGCTCAAATACCTCATTTGCATATCTTTGAGCTGCAAATGAGGTTTTGAGCATTTCCACACCCAGTCCGAGTAAGAGACGTTTTAGCTGTCTCTTACACGGAGGTTTGGGCTGTTCCTGGATCGGGAGGCTTACACGGAGGCTTACACTACTCTTAAACTCCGTGTAAGCCTTCGTGAATCCTGCTGATTGTATGTACTTCAAGATAGAATAAAAAGTATTAATAGGAGGGAAAATGTTAGAGAAATATGTATTTGAATATATGTGAAGTGCTAGTTTAAAAGCAAAGTAGTATGTAATGCATTTTATTCTATTAATGATATAACAAAAAGAATGAATTCATATGTAATTGCAAGAAGTTTTTGAAACTGCAGTGTGCCTTGTAGCAAGTTGGCCTCTGACCCTGGCAGCTGCTAGCTCAGCAAGTTCTAATGTTTATGCTTTTCACAAGTGATTACCTGCTGGGTCAGGAAATTAAATATGTGAAATAATGAAATCTTCTGCTCCTTCCTGCTGGGATGATTGGCCTTGTGTATGTGTTACTAGATAACACGCAGCTGTTGGGAAAGTGTTATAGGGGAACAAAGAAGTGTATTAAAAGACTGAATCTGCTATTGTATTCGAATCAGCCTGGAACCTTGAAGAAGTAACTTTACAGAAAGATATGCTGTCTGACCATGTGGATACCAAGGCCGTATTGTTACCAGAGGAAAACTTTTTTTAAATATATAGCATCAGCATTATTTTATGAATAGAATACTGTAAGCTAAAGTGATGTAGATGCCCTGTGACTGACCATGTCAGTAAGGTGGGCACAACTTGAATGTAAGAAACTATAAAAATTGTGTACTTCCTGTTTCATGTCAGACAAAATTCTGTACTTGTACGTTTTTTGCCTCCTGGTGTACACTAGTAAACTTTTGAACCTGAACCTCCTCTGTATTGATCTTTTTATTTTATTTAACAATGACTAACCAATATATCTTGGAAAATCTCAGCACCATAGTACATTTGAGAAGGCCAATCCCAGTGGCTCTACCTGTCCTTCCCCATCTGGCTGTGGCACCGGGCCCCAGCACATCTGAGACCCACCCTGGAATGCCATGTTCTGCAAGCCCACACCACCTGGGCGTGGGTGCAGAGATGAGCCTGCCATATGCTGTCAGTTCTGGGGTATGCTGAGCAGTGTTATCTGCTCTGAGTTGGGTGGTCAGCAGTGCCAGATGGAGGGTTGCCTGGCACAGCTTGAGGAACAGGCTGCCCCTCCTGTCCAGCCCCCAGCACAAGCCACTGTTGGGACTGTGAAGGTGCAGTCATGACTGCCTGCAGGTGGGAATGTCAGTCCTACCGTATCCATATGGGGGCTCATGTGCCTCTGATTCCCAAACACCCTCCCTTCTAAGGTGTTTACCCCTCACGTGTCATACTCCACCCCTGTCTGCTGTCTTGTATGTCTTGTCTGTCTTTCTACCCAACCTACCTCCTCAGACAAACCTACAATCCTATCACAACATCCCACTCTCATCTTAACAAAGAAAAAAGGGCATCTGTCCCAAAAAATGATTGCCCCATGCATAGATATTCATTTGCATAGGTGTTCTTTGGACACATGTAATCTCATTCAATTGGCTTGACAACACATTTCTGTTATCCCCACCCCTCTCTCTGGGGTTTGAGTGTCCAAATTCACCTCCAAATTCCATATGAATGCACAGTTGTTGCTGTATAGAAAATGGACATCTATGGACCTTCCCTAAACCTGTCCTGCACATCCCTAGCTACCTTTCATATTATTTTCCCTCTGCATGCTCCTTTCTCACCACTTTCCTATAACTGCTTTTTCTTTTCTGTTAAAGGAATCAGAGTGATTGTAAGCGGGAGTAAGTGGGAGTAAGCGAGTTTGCGTAATGCTAAGTGGAGCCAAAATGGATTAAGCACCTTTACAGTTAACCGCATGTTGGCATCCCTTAGTGTCATGCAAACCTGCACAAATCCACTTAAAACTGCTTTAATCACTCTGTCTCCATCACCCACTGTTCTGCCTAGCAACAAAATAATTAGCTCTGCCAAGCCTCAAACCCAGGACCCCACACAATACAGTCAGAGAAATGCACCACTACACCATCTGAACTGCAGGTACCCCTGGTTCCTTTTCAAACATATCATTCAGTAGAGTCATTAAACAGTAGGGAAAAAGCCCTGTGGAATCATTCAGGTTTTGTATATATACATATACAGATATATATGTATGGAAATACATATATATGAAAAATATATTAAAGATATCTATATCTATATATATATATATATATATATATATATATATATATATATACACACACACACACACACACACACACACACACACACACACACACACACACACACACACACACACAAACACATAACATGTAGTGCACTCATACCTCAGAACCATACCTCTCAATCTCTTAGTGCAAGCCATCTGGGCAAAGGCTGTCAAATTGGGGGCACAATGGGCCAAACGTAGGGACATGCTTTAAATATTGCCATTAAAAATGTAAACAGTTGCAAGAGTAGCAGGGTTTGCTTCAGCATACATTTTCTGAAGGATATGAGGTCTGACACTGAAATGTATGCCATCATTTGCTGACAGAAATCCTCAGATCATCACAGTGATTTATCAGAGAAACATGAATAATTTGTGGAACAGACCAAAAATATGAGCAATAAACCTGGACATTCTGAAACAACCCAGCCAGTTGACAAGTATGCTCAGAACCCCTTAGTGCAATGAATTTGGACCAAGCCTGATAAAGTGGGGGGAGAAAGCCATGAACATAGGAACATACCTGAAATACTTGCGTAGATAAGCTGAGACAGTTTCTGCAGTAACTCTGTCTGTTCTAACATATATTGACTGAAACAGCACAAGCCCAAGACTCAATTGCTTCTCATTAGTTAGTGACTTAAATCCTCACATTATCCCACTGATTTGTCACAAATACACAACAGTTATGGGGACAAGACCAAAGACATGAGCCAGACAACCAGACATCCTACAAATATCTGGACATAACATGACATTAGGGAAAACACACTGGGCTGCTAAGCATGTCACCAAGCACCATCCAAACTACAGTCAGACTGATACAACACTAACACTAACACAAATCAGCTATGGGGAATTACACATCATTTGCAAATATATCAGGCATTACAGGGATGTAACAGTAGTAAAAAACAGACATCAGTGTGAAAGTGCATACCCACAACCAATTTCAGCAAAGTCACAGTGACGTATTGGAAAGCCAAATGAATACTAGAGTATAACGACTGTTGTTATTCTTCTTTCTGCTTTTCCTAGTTAGGGGTCACCATAGCGGAACACTGCTCTGCTAATGATTGGCAGTTGATATTTAAAGTGCCAAGGTGCCAGCCCAACGCCCAACCTTCAATGAAGGCACGCCCATTCACGCATGTGTTTTGAATGCCACTCGACCACAGGGAGGACATGCAGACTTTACACAGAAGGTGCTCCAGCTGAGAATTGAATGGTAGAACCTCTTACTGTGAGGTGACAACACTACCACTGCACCACTGCGGCTACAGAGTATGACTGTGTGAACAAAAATATCATGTTTGCCACTCACACACTACCCCTACATACACTGGCACAATTCACAGTGTAGTAGGAATCCTGAGTTGGTACGGGACATGCCTAACTCTGCCCCTACAAACATATACAGCTGATAGACCACCAGAATATGAAGCAGCATAAACAGTCAGATAGAAAAAGAGCCATAACACTTGCATCTACCCCCCTCCCTACATGGCCCAACTAACATTTACACACTACACTTCTACACAATCCTGACAGTCTGTTAACAATTGCCAGACATACACAGACCTCTTAACTGTACAGATTTACACAGAATATCCAGGCTTTGTCCTCATATATATCACCTCTACCTCATAACGTGTCTGGCATTCTGCTACATCACTGGGATGATATCAGGAATTAAGGTAGTAAATAATGACAGACCAAACCTATTAACCTCTTACTGCATGACATCTGGACAAAGCCTGACAAAATTGGGGACAGAGGCCCAAAAACAGGGGCCTATGTCAAATATTGCTGTTGGAAACTGAGAAAGTTACTAGTGTTACAGGGTTTGTTGTAACATATCTTTTCTGAGGGATATGAAGTCAGAAACAGACATTGATGTTAGCATTTATTGACTGCAATCCCCAGAGTATGCTACTGATTTGTCAAGGACAACAACTGTCTGAGGAACAGACCAAACATAGGAGTCAAACATCTGGCCATTCTGCAGATAGCCCTACAGTTGAGAGTTATGTCAAACACATAACACTGTCAGACTTGATATCACACAGAAAATCTATGTCCACACAAACCCTGTTAAACTAGCATTAATCCAGCTGTATAACAACAATACTTACATTCTGTCCCTAGGTCTGGAACCTTTTACCCCATGTTGTTGGGCTGTCTCAACATTTTTCCTTGTAAGAGGTATTTCCAACTACCCTCGGTGATGCTGTTGTTGACACACCTCCATGATGTCCCCCTCACACTCAAGGAAAAGGGCCAATGACCACATGAAATACTCAATTATAGGAGTGTGTTGCTATGCCATTGGCTATAGCAATGACAACACAGCTGTTCTGCATGCAATTAGCAAGTAGGGGACACCAATTGGTCCACAGGCCATCAACTGCTCATGAGCATTACCTGCAAAAGGCAAGCTGCTGCCTATGCAAAACAGATGTACACCTGACATCTCTGAGAGAGAGAGAGACAGAGACAGAGACAAAGAGACAGACAAACAGAAATCAGAAGCAAACCAACTATACTTGGAAAAAAAGGTATGTCAATCATTTAAGCATGTAATGGAATGCAATAGGGGGTATGTAATAATGGGAACTAGGAAGTTTAACAATTAAGTCTTAACAAGACTTGCTCTACTGATATATGGCTGATCAGCACCTATGACCATAGCACCTGGGTCTGTCTGCAGTGACATAGATCACAGCCCAGGCCCCTGAGTCACCCCAGGAAAAGATGGTTCACATATGACTGCTACTGGAGTGTCTGTTGAACAATACTGACTGTGACACTGCTAGGCCAGCTTGTGGGATATCTTAAATATCCATATGTTACTTGCGAATACAACTATTATGCACGTTTGTCTCACAAATTTAGGAGAACTATACAGGGCATGTACATAGTAAACTACTGTCGCAGACGTGTGTGTTGAACTGCATATGATATACTGAGCTCATGCCATTCAACTTATTTATTATTTATTTATTTTACATTTGTTAACCGGGGGTGTTTGACTGAGCTGAAAAGGCCCTTTTTCAGCAGAGGCCCAGGGAGAAAAGCTCCACATAGAAAAATTACAGATACGTTTAGTTATTTAGACATGATTGGTATACACACAAATTACAAAAGACATGTTTTTACAGTGGCATGCAGCACATCAACAGTTACAGTGGAGAGAACAAACAAAAAAATATTAATTTAAAAATAAAGGTAATTAATAGATTTGTGGTGTACAGCTGAAATATGGAACATATGTAGAATACATACATAGTACACAGGTACAGTGCATGCATTGTAGATTAGCCAGTGTTTGTGAGCAAGACTGAAAACTATTATCAAGTACTCTAGGTTTAGTATGTGTACCTTATCTGCTTTCACTAGCTTGGGGTGCAATCATGGCACTGCCAACTTTGCTTGAGATGTTGCCTGATGAGGTCTTTAAAGGTGGCTTTGGATTATGTGTTTGGAATGCTAGTGGGGACAGAGTTCCATTTTTTAAACACTGAACTACTATATAGTGCATCTCCAAAGCTATTGTAGCTGTTGGTGACTTCTAGTAGTAGTTTGCTTGATGATCTACGAGGCCTTTTGGCTGAGTGATGTTGTACTTGTTTTTTGAGAGCAGTACACTTATTGGGGAGGTAACAGATCGAATGACAGGGGCACAGCTGATTATAGGTTAGGAGGTTGGGCAGTTCAAGCCAGTGGAGCTGTCTTAAAGCAGTACAGTGATGAGTTCTATATGAGCAATTTGCAGCAAAGCAGGCAATTCTGCTATAGCAGGCTTCCATTTTGCTTAGTTCAGTTTTGTTGAGATTAGTCAGAATGGGAGATGCATAGAGTAGGGTGGATAGAAGTTGGGAGCGAGCAATGGCTGATCGTGTGTTGTTGGTAAGAAATGGTTTGATACGGTAGAGTGATCCCAGTTTGGCATGTACTTTTTAATAGTTAAGTTGAGATGACTATCAAACTTTAGGTGGGAGTCTATGGTTATTCCCAATAGCTTAGCCTGTGCCACTGGAGCGATTGGAGTAGCATTTGTGGAGTAGATAGTAAATTGACTGTTATTAGTGTTTTTGTTAGAACTGGTTATAATCATGAGCTGCGTTTTCTTTGGATTAAGGATAAGTTGGGCTTTGGTAAGGTAGTTTTTGATGTCAGAGAATGCTAGTTGAGTTGTTTGCAGGAGGGTGGGAATGTTTTGTGCAGCACAGATTAAGGTAGTGTCATCTGCATACTGAATGATAGATGCATACTGTGTGGAGATATGGAGGTCATTTGTGAAGATTGTGAATAGTAGTGGTCCTAAAATAGAACCCTGTGGGACTCCTATAGTTATGGGCAGCTGAAGAGAGAGAGAATGTTCCCATTTCACAGCTTGGTACCTGTCAGTTAAGTAGCTTTGGAATCAGGTAAGAGTAGAATTTGATAGGTGATATTGGTTTAGTTTGTTTAGCAGGATTTGGTGCAAGACTGTGTCAAATGCTTTGGACATATCCAAAAAATGAGTTGACACCTGCAGGCCTTCATTTTTGAGACAGTTTACTGTGTCTGTGAAGTAGAGGAGGACTGTAGTGGTACTATGGGCAGGTCTGAAACCATGCTGAGTAGGTGACAGGATGTTGCTGTCTAGGAGATATTTTAGCATCTGGGTATGGATGCATTTTTCTAGGATTTTGGCCAGGGGGAGAGTAAAGCAATGGGCCTGTAGTTATTAAGTTCAGTGGAGGTCCCGCCTTTATGTATGTGTGTAACATAGGATATTTCCCAGAGTTTGGGCACATAGTTTTCAACAATTGATCTGTTTATGAGAGTAGAGATTAGGAAAGCAATAGCATCTGCTGTGAATTTCAAGTAATAGCTGGGGAGTAGGTCTGCTGCTGTTGATGAGGTTTTTAGTTTGGAGAGCATGCTTTTGATTGAAGTGGTGGAAACTGTTTTGAGGTTAAAGCTTGTATTAGTGTTATTTGTGTTGGGGGGGGATAGTGAAGAAGGAACTGTCCTGTGATACTAAGGATAGACTTGAGTTTACAAAGTGGGAGTTCAATTGTGTTTCAATGGGAACTTTAGTGTCAAGGGTGGTTGGTTTCGGGGTAGCCTTTTGGGTGGAGTTTAGTAGCTGGTTTACATTTTTCCAAAATTTTTGGGGGTTGTGTTGGCATTTAGTTTGTAATGTTGTGTAGTAGGATTTTTTTGTCCAGCCTAATGCATTTGTTTGCACAGTTGTGCAGTTCTTGATACTTAGATAGGTTTTGTGTTTTTTTGTTTTTTGAAAGCAAAGCCAGGGAGTGTCTCTGGACTTGAGGATTTGTTTGGTTTCTTTACTGAGCCAGGGGTTTGTAGAGGTTCTAGCCTTGATTTTGTGCAATGGAGTGACAGTGTCTAGGTGTTGTAGAAATGTTTTGTTGAAATATGCTACAGTCTGGTCAAATGGGTGGGTTTTTAGTGAGGTCCAGTCACAGTTTTACAGAGGAAAGTGTTGAGGACCACAGGAGAGAACTTTTTTGTGTTTCTAGTGGATATATAGTTAGTGGTTTTGTATATGCTTGTTCTACTACGTATAAAGTATATTATGTTGTGGTCACAAAAGGTGTCTGGGAGACTGCCTGCGTGGGGGTACAATGTGGGGTTGTTAGTTAGGACCCAGTCAAGGATGGATTCTCTTTTAGATTTTTTTATCACATCTAGTTGGAATTTGGACCAGCTGCTGGTAGCCATGGAGATTTATTAGATTACTTGGTGGTTCTGATATACAGGTGAACCAATCTAGGTTGAAGTCCTCCAGAATAAGGGTTTCTTGTGAGTATGTGGAAGAACACCAGGATAAGAAGTCTTCCAGGCTAGCAGGTGTATTACCAGGAGGAATATAGATCACAATTGTGGTGATGACCTTTTTAGGGTGAAGATGAAGTTGTGAGATAAGTATGTCCCAATTATTGGGGGAGGGGGAGAAGTTTGGTAATGGACATACAGTTAAGTTGGACTTGTACAGTAAGGCAGTTCCACCCCCTTTACGAAGTGGTCTGTTTTGTCTAATGATATTGTAGCCACTAGGGAGAACTGAATTAGCTATGTTTTTATTTAGCCAGGTTTCTGTTAAAGCAACTATGTATGGGGAGTAGTATGCTATTTTGGCCTGGAGTTCACGCATTTTATTTTTGATACTTCTAATATTAATATTTAGCATTAAAAGATGGTTGGTTTTGCTGCTGTTATTGATTTTCCCAGGGATGAAGATAGTGGGGGTGTTACGTTCTGACATTTGTGTTGGAGTAGTTTGTGTTGGACAGGATGGATTTGAGCCTGGGTTGGGGTGGATATCCCCACTTATGGTGAGCCTGGTGTTAAAATGGTGATACAGATGTTGCTGTTTGGTGAGGAGTGTGAGAAAGTATTGTGTTTTTTTGGAGTAGGAATGAGAGCATATGTGTTTAGTTCTGAATTGATCTATTATGTAGTTCTTGAACAATTGTGGGCAGATATTATTATAATGTGCGGTGTCTGTATATGAGAGTGCATAATGTAGTGTTGTGCAACTAAGTTTAAGGATATTGCTGAAGTGATAACTTGTGGTGTTATAAAGAATTATGAGAAGACAGACTAGACTTAGTTGTGTTATTGTCATGGTTATAATGTTTAAGTTGGTTCTAGGTGGGGGGGTCTGAATAGGAATTATAGGGTTGCACTATATGTGAATGGGTAAGTAGTGTGGGTGATGTAAAAAATGCCTAGTGGGAATGAGAGTGATTGGGAGTATTTTGTGTGGAGCAAGTTGGTGTGATATAATGTGATATGACTTGAGGAACTGTGATTGGTGGAAATGATATGAGGGTGAGCTGTGGGTGTGGCTGTGAGTGCTATTAATGTAGAGGTAGTGGGGGTGGGAGGGAATAGGGGGCAGGGCAGGGGAGCAGAGAGAGCCCTAGCATTAGCGAGGGCAAATGGAGTGGGGCAGAGCCCACCAAGACAAGAGTAAAAAGTGAGTATTACTTTACAAATCTGAGCACTTTAAACAAATTCCTGAGGTCTAAAGGCTACCAGCAAGCAGCATGCAATTGCTGAAGAGCACTTGTGTTCTGGTGGGAGACTAGAAATTTAAATATGGCTCCATGCTCAGCAGGATTCTAATATAGACTTAGTATTGGGGGAGGGAGATAGCACAAGGGGTGTAAACCAGGTAGAATGCAAAGAAACCAGAGAGGCAATCACTGGAAATCAGTGAAGGCCTCAGAGGGGGTAAGTAATAATTCAAACTACCTGTAAATTGAAGGAGAGAAGAGACAGCAAAGTTTATTAACGTTGGGACTGTGTCTTCACATTGACTTGCTGATTAGTAACCACTTTGTGCACAAATTAGAGTAGGGATATACATTAGCAATGAAGGGGAATGTCTAGAGATGCAAATAAACAGGTGGGCCTCCATGTGATACAAACTAAGGCAGAAAGCACTGAGAGGGCTGCAAGATGGTTAATTTAGTCACAGGGATCTGAATTAAATGTATACTGTCTATTGGACAGTTAGGATTACTGCACTAGCTGGGGGGACACAAGGCTACAACAGTCGGTTTTATTAGCATGCTGAGAACTACTAAGAAATACTGCTAATGTAATAGCTTCACTCTCATAAACATACAAGTAGAATGCCTGGGTGGACTGACCCTGCTCTTCAGGCTCAAAATGTATATCTTTGTTTAGTTTTGCAGTACTGATTCCTTCTGTCCAGTGTTATGCACGCTGACCATATGTGTGCCTCACAGAGTTGTGTTATGTCTGGCAAATAACTGGCAAAACTGTGAAGACTGACATTAGAACATAATAGCATACATATGAGTGTCGGACATCCTCCAGGTATTTCTGTGAATGCAAAGCCTACTGTGCTATCAACTGATTTAAGTGTGTTACAGCAATATTAATGAAGTGTCACTAATGTTGGGCCATTGCCCCCATTTATGTATAGTGTCTTCCAGGTGTCCTGCTCTAACAGGTTGAGAGGTATGACTGAGCAGCAAAAGTGTAAATACAGTGTGCCATACTGACATAGAACAGACAGGTAAATCAGGTATTACCTGTGCACATGTATGTATGAGTAGGTGTACCTAGAAGCCTCATAACAATAGACATGAGATGCAAAATGTCAGGTAAATAAGCTGTACATGCGGTACATGTATGTAATCTTAGTTTATGTGCCTCCAACAGAAATACATTTCTACAGCTACTGGTTGTTGCATTGCCCTGACACAGACATGGGTACTAGAATAAGCATGATTATCAGGTTGAAATTGGAGAGGTGTCCAACTGTGTCATGACCTTGTATCCATGCCTACTACAAACAGCTATATGAGCACCTACATATCTGTCTGTACTGAGCAATACCTTACTCATAAAACCTGCCTCCACCAAGATAGAGTAATCCCCTTTGCTGGACAGCAGCAATACACAAACCCCATAAGCGGTTGCTATATTGGCTGTACAGGGCCAAGTAGGAGCAGGCACCAACTTTGAAGCAAGTCAACCTTTGTCTGACCAAGCATATAAGGTCACAGGTGAATTACTGTAAGGCTAACTATGAGTACAAATCAGACACATCCACCAAGGCCAATCACAAGACCGTCTTCACATATGTCTTCATTATCAGAGGCAGCAACCCAACCCACCCTGTAATGGTGGTCAATCACACCACATACACACGCACCAAAGCTATAGCCAACCCGCTGCAGACAGGTTAAGGGAAATCATCACCCCCTCTGTCCCACCATCAGTATAGGTGGATATGCACAGCACCTGCACCCCTTCCCTCATCATCAGGGAGCAGGTCCATAATGCCTAATCAAAGTCAACAAATGTAAGTCTCCATGGGACCTGATAACATCCCTGTCTGCATCCTGCATGAACTCAGGCATATGCTCCCAGCTCCATTACACATTGTACACAAGCAAAGCCTGAGCATCATTGACATTCCATCTGCATGGAAGATGGCCACTGTCATCCCTCTACACAAACGTGAATGATGAATGGTGGATTATGCACTTTACTGGCCTTCATGGGGGGAACATGACACATCAGGACCAGGAGTGCAATGCAAGTTCATACTGTGCTGATAGATGACAGGGGTATGTTGTGGTTGTAAGTGGTGGTTAATGATAGTGAATGCTGATGTGCAGGATTTGTAAATAACTTTGATGACTGTATGAGGTCCTGTGATGTGATTCCCTGTTTATGTCTTGCAGGTAACATGCAGCGGCCAAGACAGCCAGCATATACTGCAGCTGAAAATGCAGCCATCACAGATACCATAATCCAACACCATGGAGTGATGTTTGGCCATAGCCAACACAATCTACAGGAGCAGACTTCCCTGTGGGATGACCTTGGCCACAGAGTTGACAACTTGGGCCACCATGGATGCACATACGATCAGGTCAGGCATTGGGCAACTGACCTGATAAGCCATGCCCAGCAAAGGGCTGCTGCCATGGCCAGGGACTGTACTGCTACAGGTAGGGGTCCTGCCACACAGGCCCCGCTTACACCAACAGAGGAGCTCCTTGCCAACATTGAGGTGGCCAAAATACACCAGGAAAGCCAACAAATACAAGTCGTGGAGGTGGGTGGCACCCAGGCAACAGGCGAGGAGCATCCAGGTAAAGCCTTTGTGCACATCAAGTGAATACTGCAGTAGTCATACTGGCTTCTGTAGAGTATCTAGATGCATATGTGAGGTCAAACTGCATTTGTGTGTGGTGTTTTGCAATGCACAAGTGCATATCTATGGTGAAGGACAGCAAATTATGTAGTGTCAGAGCTTGTACTGTACATGTGCAGAAAAATAGCATTCATCTTGTATCAATGCCACATGTGAGTCTGCTGCAATACCTCTCCCCCACAGCTACATAGGTACCTCTGGTCTGGATGTGGGACAGTAGCCTGAATCTGGTGAGTATGGGATTGTCCTGTTGTGGCTCACCCCGGGCATGCTAAGGTCATGCATTTTGCCATGCACACAACTGTTACTCTTAGTCATATTGCAATATGTGCATGTTCACTTGTGGTAGGGTTAACTGCATTGCATCACAGTGGTCATAGCAGGGGCCTATTTGCAGGAGATGTAACATATCTGTAGCATACCTCACAACCTGTCATTGCAAAACATCTGGACAAAGACTGACAAAATGGGGGAACAAAGGCCCCAAACTAGGGACATATTTTAAAAATTACTCTTTCCTAGTGCATATAAAAGGTGTAAACACCCCTGTTAAAATGCCAGGTATTTGTGATATACAAAAATGAGACCACAATAAATTCTATTTCCAAACTCTTCCAACCATTAATGTGACCTATAACCTGTACAATTAAATTGGAAAACAAACAAATCTGTTAGAGGAACAATTATGACAAAAAAAAATGAAAATGAACAATAAGCTAGATGCATAAGTGTGCACAGGGTGAAGCTAATATTGTGTTGAAGCTTTTGATATAATTACAGCATTATGTCTTCTTGGGTACACACCTGCCATTAATTACAGGACTCCTTGATTAACACCAAATAATCGTCAGCTGTCCCGGTCACCTGTCCTACAAGGATTTTCCTGACATTTACTCAGCTGCCTGCTACAGCAACAGCCATAGTTCACATAGAGCTTAAAAAGCATCAAAGGGATCCCATTGTTGAAAGGTATAAACCCGGAGAAGGGTACAAAAACATTTCCACAGCAATGCATACCATGGAGCACAGTGAACCCAGTCATCAAAATGTGGTGAAAATACAACAGTGACATTGCAAAGAAGTGGACATCCCTCCAAATGTGATGAAAAGATAAGACCAAAACTGGTCAGGGAGGCTGCCAGGAGCAACACTAAAGGAGTTGCAGGAATCTCTGGCAAAGACTGGTTGTGTACTACATGTGACATCAATATCCCATATTCTCCACATGTCTGACCTATGGGGTAGGGTTGGAAGATGGAAGCCTTTTCTCACATAGAACAACATCCAGGTCTGGCTAAATTCTCAAGAACAATACATCAGGTTTCCCAAAAGCGTTTGAGAAAATGTGTTATGGTGTAATGAGACCAAGGTTGCACTTTTTGGCCATAATTCCAAAAGGTTTGTTTGGTGCAATAACAACACTGTGCATCACCAAAAGAACACCAGGTCTATATTACCAAAGAGAAAAACCTTATGCGCGAATACCAAAACATTGACCCCTATACCGCGAACTGTGAAAATCCCGAATGCACTAAACCGTGAAAAAAAATATTGAACTGTCATAGTCAGCCAACCCCACCACCCGCTACATACTACCTACCCAAACAAAATAAATAAACCACATACATACACTAACCAAACCATACTTCTAACCTAAACTAAAGCACCAAAAGCCTACCTCCAACACTACACTAAACCCCACAAACACAACTATCTATGCACTCTCCTTAACCCTCCCTAACCCTAAGGTCTGTAACTACCGCATACATACATACATTTAAAAAACACCTACTTCTAACACTACACTAACTCTTACATACATTACCTATCTATGCACTTACCTTAACCCAAATTCTAACACTAAATTCCTATCTATCACACACTTACCTTAAGGAGCTATACTGCAGATGGGCCAACCAAAACAAATTGACATTTTGAACTTCACGGTTTTGAACTTTCACAGTTTACGTACTTCGCACAATACGGGTCAACGTCTTCATATTCGCCTAAAGGAATCTTTGCTCTCATAATAGGAACCCAAGAACACCATCCCCATGGTGAAGCATGTTGATCACAGTGTCCTGCTTTGGGGTTGCTGTTCATAAGCTGGAAGTGGGCCTTTAGCCAAGGTGGAGTGGATTATGAACAGTTCCAAATACCAGTCCCTTTTAGCCCAGAGTTATCAGGTGTCTGCTAGAAAGCTATAGATGAAGAGGAATTTCACCTTTCCACACAGAAATGACTTAAACCATACATCAAATCAAAAAAAGAATGTCTTCACCAGAAGACAATCAACATTTTAGAATGTGCCAGCCAAAGTCCACACCTACATTCAATAGAAAATCTGTGGGGTGCCCTGACAAGGGCTGTGCACAAGAGATGCCCTTGCAATCTGACAGAGCTGGAGGGCTTCTGCAAGGGACACTGTGCAAATATTGCTAAGTCAAGATGTGCCATACTGACAGACACCTTCCCAAGAGGACTGACTGCTGTAATTAAATCAAAACATGCTTTAACAAAGTATTAGTTTAAGGGTGTGCACACTCCTACAACCAGCCTATTTTTTCTATATGTTACCGCAATTGATGTGTTTGTTCTTTAATTGGATTGCACAGGTTATAGGTCACATTAAAGGTGGGAAAAGTTATGACATGATTTATGTGGTCTCATGTTATATATCAGAAAAAATCTGGCATGTTAACGGGGGGGTGTACACTTATTATATCCACTGTAATCTTAGAAGGTTGTTAGAGTAACTGAGTTTGCTTTAACATACATTTACTGCAGGTTTTGAAGCGTGAAACTCAAATTATGTCATTAATTAGTGACGCCAATCCTCAGATCATCCCAGTAATGTGTCAAACAAACACAGGATTTATGAGGAACAGACCAAAAATATGAGCCACACATCTAGACATTCAGTAAAACTCTGTACAGTTGAGAAGTATGTTCTGTAGAAGTTCCCGCTGTGCTACACAGGAGAACAGCAATAATGTGTACATGGCTGCAGTGTGTGCTAGTTGAAGGCCCATCACCTACTAAAACTACTCATGTATCCCAGAGGTATATATTAGTAGTAACATTAAGTGGAAAGGCCTGCACTGCATGATGTTGAGTGTCTGTCCAGAGTGTGTATGTTGTGGTCTGACTGTGTGGTGAATGTCACCAGTTGGCTATTGTGAGGTCTGTGTAATGCCTTCATGCCACCTCACCTGTATGTGTCTGTGTGTGTGTGTCCATGTGTGTCAGTGTATGTGTGCGTGTGTGTGTGTGTGTGTGTGTGTGTGTGTGTGTGTGTGTGTGTGTGTGTGTGTGTGTGTGTGTGTGTACCAGCAAACCTTATAGTGCAGGTATTAATTTACATGTTGTCTTCCCCTCACAGGTGGACATGGTGATCATGGTCCCTCCCTCACAGAATCTGATGCAGTGTCTCTGCAGACTCTGACAATGATGGTGGTCATAATGGGGCACAGGTGGGGTTGTCAGGGGCTGAATATGTGCCATCGCTTGGCATCCCACAGTCATCCACAATGTCCCCACACACAGTCACAATGCCCACACATACCCCATCCCCAGCAGCTACAGATAATGGACAGTTGGCAGGTTGTGGCATGGAACAGGCTAGTGTGGTGACTATGGCAAGTGTGAGTGTAGCCACTAGCTATAGTCAGAGTGCAGGCAAGGTCCCACACAGGCGGATAGACAGGGGTGCTCAAAGGAGGACTGCTGGCCATCAAGCCACTGTCGCAAGTGCCACACCAGGTGTCACCAGATGCATGTTTCATGTTGTCATGGATGCACAGGCATGTAGTGAATGCAACACCAGACAAATACGCAGGGTCTTGGATGCAACTCCTCCTGGCTTACGTGGTGACATACATGACCTTGTTGAGGCCACACATCAAAATAGTGAGGTCATGAATAGATGGCGGGTGAGACCTTGGCAATATTTGACTGTGGCATGTCTGTGTTCATGCATGTGGTTGAGATGGGTGTCGGCCATGTGAACATAGGTCAGCACCAACATCAGCTGATAGTCTATTGGGCCATTCACCTTCACACTCCCATAGTGGTAGTACCACCAGCACTATTCAAGGGGGGCTGCTGTCCACACCACAACAGAGCAGGCCATGGGCATGTGGTCCTTGCTGATCCCATCTGGGACACGGATCCAACAGAGAGCAGTCACCCTTGAGAAGCAGTACTGCATCTGGCCTTGGGCCTGGCAGTGGCAGTGAGACCTCTGGCAGGACCAGTTCCCATGTCCATGGCCGGAGATATGAACTGTACACCCTGCCATGTATGGTCCACAGGTGTCCAACATACCCCTGTATAGGGCAGCCACATGGCATGACTGTGTGCATACATATACACACATCTGTATCACAGCCAGGTCACCTCCAAATACACACAGCACCTCTGCACACTGCATTTATAGAATACTCCTCCACACAAAGGCACATACACACACACACAAACACACACACACACAATGTCAACCATATGGCCTACCCTAGGCCTCTGGCAAACCCACACTGCACCTTGTACATATGATTATATCTGTGCCACATCCATACCATTGATGCAGGGACATGCTAATATGGGTCTGATGCACAGGGTGAATATAGTGCAGTGTAGCTATGTAATGCTGAGTAAGGTGCTGTCTGCTTGCATTTGTTATGGGTACACATTAAAGTGTATATACCTTATTAGCCATGATTCATTATTACTGTTAGTACCACTGACTGAATGTAGTCTGACATGTTGTATTCTGTTTGCATGCCAGGTGTCTGCAAGCTGTGGCCCTGCAGACATTACCAACATGGAGTATGGTAGAGTGGAAACACATCAACCATGTCAAAGCTGAGGTACAGCTGTATATGTACACATTTACCATATCTGTGCAACAGTTATTGCATGTGCCACAGAGCTTATAGGGCTGAAGGGTGTATACAGGTAGGTCTATGGTGGCTGACGTCAGCAGCCCTTGTAAAGTGGACAATGATAAGTTTTTTGGTGGGAACAAACCTCAGATTGGTAAAACCCTCACCCCCAGCGAATATTGTGTTGAACAAACACACAGAGAATAATGTTCCCACACACACAGTCACACACACACACACACACACACACACACACACACACACACACACACACACACACACACTTGCAAGTGTTGGGTTTGGAACCCCTACCATCTAGTTAGTGGTACTCCAGTGTTATGCGGTTATTGCAGATGGCACAGAACTAATAGTGTGATGACTGTTCCAAGGTACCTGTTAAGTGAATAACATCATGTGCCCTTGTGAGGTATGTCAATTGGGGTGTACTGGGTGTGGAAGGACTCATTAGCCTGTCACCTATGAGTCTACATACTCACAAACACTGCTGTACACACCAATGCACACACAATTGGCAGTACTGACATTAGCAGTCCTGCCTATCATATTATTCATTCCATGCTGTTACATAGCTGTTGCATGTGGCATGGGGCTTATAGGGCTGAAGAGTGTCCACAAATACCTCTATGGTGGATGTGAACAGCGGCCTTTGTAATGTGGACCTTGGGACAGATACATGGAGTACCATGGCCCCCCCCAATGTATAAAGTTCTCAAACACACACAGGATAATGTTCTCAAACACACACACATTTGCTAGGACTGAAAATAGAACCTCTACCTATGTAGTCATTGCTACTACAATGCTATGCATTTATCACATGCGCCACAAAGCTTGCAGGGTGAAGAGTGTTCCCAAGGTAATTCCAAGATGAAAAACATCATCAGGCCTTGTACAGTATGACAATGGGTGATTTACTGGGTGAAAATCGACCCAAAATACTTGAACCTACAGTTAAACACCCTTAAACACACACAAATACACTCATACACACATTTGCCAGGACTGAGATTAGCAGCCCTCCCTATCTTTTTAGTCAGTCCATACTGATACATAGTTCCTGCATGCAGCATGGGGCTTATTGGGCTGAAGAGTGTCAACAGATACCCCTATGTTTGATGAAGACTATGGGCCTTGTAAAATGGACCTTGGGATGTGTACTGGGAGTACCACAGACTAAAAATGTAAAACCTGCCACCCCAATGGATATAGTTCTCACTCAGACACATTCACAGGATACAGTTCTCATGCACTCGTGCATGCACACACACACACACACACACACACACACACACACACACACACACACACACACACACACACACACACACACACGCACACACGCACACACGCACACTTGATAGGAGTGAGATTCGAGTCACTACCTATCTAGTTATAGCTAACAAAGTGTTATGCATTTATCACACGTGCCACAGAGCTTATAGTGTGAAAAGTGTCCCACAGTTCTTCTAAGGTGAATAACATCAGCAGCCCTAGTAAAGTATGGCAATACCACCAAAGGATGAGCAAGCCTGGAACACAGTGTCACAAGAACTCCACCAGGATAATCAAAAAACTTTTTATTGAGTGCTTTTGTCAGGTTGTAACCAAAGACTTCATCAGAATGCAACAAAACTTAATACACTCGTGTTAAGTATACTAAAACCTGTGAGAACACATGACATAGTAAGCCAATGAAACTTCTCATAACATTAATTATGAACAGACTTTATCTAACACATCACACTTAAATTCATAGACAAATTTTAAAGTAAAACAGCAAAAAAAACACTGTTAGCTGAAAAGTAACAGAAATATTCTAAAAACAATTCAACAAACAGAAGCCATAATATACAGCTCAAACATACAAAAACTACTATATAAAACAAAAACACAGCCTTAATAGGCTGCTAATACTAATGTTGTTGTTGAGACTTGGCAGGGCACAAGAATTCAACTTAATTTGCCAACATAATTCCCTGAATTCTAAATAATCTTCCCAGGGACCCCCCTCTATGATCTATTTTGACCCCTTCAACAACAGCAAATAAAAGAAACATGTGTTAGGTATTTTTCTATTCACACTTAAATTCATAAGTGTGATGTGTTAGATAGAGAAAGTCTGTTCATAATTAATGTTATGAGAAGTTTCATTGGCTTACTATGTCATGCGTTCTCACAGGTTTTAGTATACTTAACAAGAGTGTATTAAGTTTTGTTGTATTCTGATGAAGTCTTTGGTTACAACCTGATGAAAGTGCTCAATACATTTTTTTTATTATCCTGGTGGAGTTCTTGTGACACTGTGCTCCAGGCTTGCTCATCCTTTGGTGGTATTAGTCTTTTTTTATTTTGGTTCAAAGTATGGCAATGGGCATTGTACTGGGAGTGTGAGGCCTCAAAATTCTGTATCCTACCAATATACACACTTTAGTGAGGCCTCAAAATGTTGTATCCTACAAATATACACACTTACAAACATTTACCAGGATGCAGATTAGAACCACTACCTATGCAGTCATTGGTACTATAGTGTGATGCAGTTACCGCATGCACCACGGAGTTTATAGAGTGAAGAGTATTCCAAGGTACCTATATAGTGAATAACATCACCAATCCTTGTAAAGTATGGCAATGGTAGGTGTACTGGGTGTGAAAGGCCTCAAACTACTTTCACCTACATGTTTACACACTCACAAACACTTTTCCATACACTAATGCAGACACACATGTTTGTCAATACTGAGATCCATTGGTTCATAGGTTCATAGATGAGTACTAGGTGCATGGCCATGAAGCCTTTACAAGCCTAGCCCATAGGATTACCCTGGCATTGTGCCACCTGACGATAGTCCCCAGTGTGTCTAATGAGTATAGCCACTGGAGTGATCGCCGGGGTGGGATTTCTATTCCCCATCCTCTCATCCATATTTCTCCTGAAGAGGGCCAGTGAGGTGCTCTGTTTGACATGTATGTGAAGTCTATTCCATAGCATGAGCAGTTTCTGGGTTATGAACCTGTTCTTCCAGCATGTTCTGTTGATTGTGGAAATGGGGTTGAGGTCTCTGGGGCATGTGGTGCAGATGGATTGGGTTCTTTAGATATAGCATTCCTGACAGAGCTGGGTCAGACATGGCTTTGTAAGTCAAGCAGAGATCACCTCTAAGTAGCTAATATGAGACATAGAATAGTTGGAGTTATTGGAGTCTGTCCATATAGGACAGGTGTTTAAGGCATAGAAACCTCTATCTGAGGTATTTTTTCAGCCTCTCCAGTTGTTGCAGGTGTCCAGTGAGGTACATGCCAAATGGGCCATTGTATTCTGATTGGCCTAATGAGGGGAGAGTAGAGGGAGACAATGGCCTCTTACTTCCTGGATGCAACACCCTTAGCAATGAGATGTGCCACATAGTGGCACTGTGGTGGTCAACAGAGAGCTCGCTGTCAACTTGTGTTCCCAGTTCTCTTATAATGACTTCAGTGCTCAGTGGACTACAATCAATGTGATGATTCATGAGAACCATGTTGTTCTCAAAGGGGATGTCAGCACATTTTCTGGCATTGACCTAAAGTCCAGGGTTCTGACACCAGTTGTAGATATCAGTGAGGCCTTTATGCAGGATGTCAACATCACGTGGGGATGGGATAATAGTATCCACCTTGCAGACATCTGCAAACATTGTCAGACAGAGTCCCTTCATGTTGGGCTGGACTTCGGAGGCATAGATACCGAACACGAGGTGACCCAGGACCAAACCCTGTGGGACTCCACTCATGACTGGTTGGCAGTCTAACATGGGGTCTGGTGCTTTCACACCATGGGTTCTATCTGTGAGCCAGTCTGCAAGCCACCTAGTGATATAGGGGTTGATGCCTTGCTGAATGTGTTTGTCTATGATTCCTGAGTGGGGAATTGTATCAAAGGATTAGAAGGCCCACCTATCTTGTTATTTATTCCATACTGGTACATAGTTATTGCACGTGGCACAAAGCTTATAGGGCTGCAGAGTGTCTGCAGCTACCTCTACAGTGGATGACAACAGTGGGCCTTGTAAAGTGGACATTGGGATATGTACTGGGTGGACCACAGCAAAAAATTGCAAAACCAACTCTCCAGTGGATATGGTTCTCACCCAAACACATCAACCCATGACACTGTTCTCCCACACACAGACATTTTCCAGGTCTGAGATCAGAACCACTACCTATCTAGTTATTGCTAATACTGTGTTTTGCATTTATCGCATGCACCACAGAACTAATAGGGTGAAGAGTGTCCAAAGGGTCTTCTAAGGTGAGGAACATCACCAGCCCTTGTAAAGTATAGCAATGGGTGATGTACTGGGTGAGAGAGTCCATAAAATACTTTAAACTACACATATACACGCACGCACACACACACACACACACACACACACACACACACACACACACACACACACACACACACACACACACACACACACACACACACACACACACACACACACACACACACACACACACATTTGCCAGGACTGAGAATAAAACCCCCTGCCTAACTAATTATTTGTATACAGTGCTGCTCAATTATAACACATACCACAGAGCTTGTATGGCTGTGGGCTGCCCAAAGGTACTTCTAACATGACTGACATTAGCAGGACTGCTAAAGTAGGGCAATGGGAAGTGTACTTGGTGTGAATGGGCTCAAAATATGTAACCTACAAATACACACACAAACACTTTTACATTTGTGTGGAGTGAGATTAGAAACCCTAACTAGTTATTGGTACTATAGTGTTACACAATTATCACACACACCACAGATCTTGCAAGGCTGTGGGTTGTCCAAATTTACTTCTAAGGTGACTGACATCAGCAGGACTGCTAAAGTCGGGCAATGGGAAGTGTATTGGTTGTGAATGGGCTCAAAAACCTACAAACACAAACACACACACATTTACATTTGCTAGGACTGAAATTAGAACCTCTACCTAAATAGTTATTTGTCCTACAGTGTTATGCAGCTATCACACACACCACGGAGCTTATAGGGAAGAGGCCAGTCCAGCAGTACTTCTACAGTGAATGACATCAGCAGATCTTGTGAAGTAGGGCAATGGGAGGTGTACTGGGTGGGAAGCGACTAAAACACTTATTCCTGCACACGCCGCCCCCACACAATCACTGTTACATATGCCGGGATTCTGATTAGAACCCCTATGTATCTAGTTAGTTGTATGATAGTGTTACACAGTTATCACATGTGCTATGGAGCTTACAGGACTGAAGCCTCTCCAAAGGTACTTCTAAGGTGAATAACATTAGCAGATCTTGTAAAGTAAAAACTCCAAACCAAATACATTGAAGTCTGATGAAGCGTTGTGAACCAACGTGAAAGCGCTAACTTTTGGGATCCTCCTCGAATAAACCTTGAAGTGAATACTGTGGTTTGGAGTTTTTACCTTCTTCTGCCTTGGTGTACTGCTTGTTATTTTATCTTCATTGTGGACTGGTTTACTAGTGAGTACTTTACTTAGTGGTGGATATATATATATATAGATCTTGTAAAGTAGGGAAATGGGAAGTGTACAGCATGGGTAAGACATCAAAATACTTAGACCTACAGACACACACACACACACAAACACACACACACACACACACACACACACACACACACATACACACACACACACACACACACACACACACACACACACACACACACACATGTGGGTAATGTGATATTCCAACCCCCACCTCAGTACCATCAGACAATGAATCTCATCTTTATGATGGCACATGCCAGTGGTTACAACTGGTATGCAACTGACTGCAGCAGGACATCATTCTATGCCATTTACGGTATCCCTGTCTATGACTCACTTTGTGTGTGTGTGTCTCCCTGTGTGTCTCACTCTGTCACTGTCTGTCCCTCTCTTCCCCATGTTTATGTGTGTGTATGCTTGACATATTGTAATATGGTGCCCATATATATGTGGTGTGTATCACACGCAACAGATGCAGCTATACCATATATGTGCCACCTACAGCTGGCTGTGGGTAATCCTGTCTGATGGGCATGTGTGGAGGCAGTTATGTTTACATAGCTGTGTGTATGCAAAGACATTTGCACAATACAGAGATATATAGTCCGATGTGGTTTCAGACATGGGCTTCACTTCTTTAAGTGTAGGAGCATGCTCAGTATGACCTTCTGTAGTAAGTGTGGGAATCCATTCCAGGGATAGTTGTACTCCAGTCTGGGGTGTTGTGTGCTACAGACATACCTTGCAACCTGTTTGTGCAAGATATCTGGAGATGGGCTGCCAATATGGGGAAACAATGGGCCAAACATAGGGGGTACTGTAACTACTGCTCTTATCAATGTATGAGTTGCTTGAGTTACAGGGTTTGTTTTAGGAGACATTTTCTGATATATGTAATGTTTGACACTGTACTGTATTGTGTCATTACCTACTGACAGATATAGTCAGATCATCACAGTTATTTACCAGAGAAATATAAGATGAGTGATGCACAGACCTATATTATGAGGTAAGGCTAGACATTCTTGCACAATCCGGCCAGTTGGGAGGTGTGGCTACAGCCGATTGACTGATGAAGCTCTGTAAAAGGCCCAGCACCTTGGTGATATACCGGCTGAGGATCTCCTGGTTGTGCACTATTCTTCTTACATGAAAGGTCATATCCTGGTGTGGCCATACCTGTCAACTGTACAGATTCTCACAGATTATCCAGATTCATGCCTCATATATCTGGTCGGTTTCCCTTAACAGTGTGGTTTTCTAGCACATTTGTTGCAAGTCACTCAGGGTTGCAGTCAGGGAATAATGACAGAACATTAGAGTTTCAGACTTCACACCCTTCATGGCATCCATGCTACTACACACCCATTCTGTTATTTTATCAACTTTCTAACATTATTACAGCAATATTTCAAATGTGTCCCTATAATTGGGCCTTTATCCCACCATTATGAATGGCTTTGTCCAGACGTCTTCCTCTGTGAGGTTGAGAGGTATGCTACTAGCCTTTAGCTGCATGGCTTTACATTTGCATTTTGCTGACTGTGTTATGTTGGTAGTATAGACCCCATGACATTCCCTACAAAGTCACTATATGTGAGGCATGGGCCTTTGCCAGAGGCCTGTAGGCCTTGTGAGACTGATGCAGGCCATCTGTAATAAGGCAGTGCATTCTGTTACTCAAATATTCCCAGGCTACCAGGCAGTGGACCCCCCTGGGGTGAAAATGGTAAGTGACAGAGCACACTGCTGTGCTTCTAGGCACCATATCTCTCTATGTATGTGTGCCAGACATCTGGACAAAGCCATGAGTAATTGAGTGACAAAGGCCTAAATATATGGACCATTGTAACTATTGGCCTTACAAACCTTGAAGGGTGATACAATAACAGATTTAGCATTAGCATGCATTTTTCTATAGGGTGTGAAGTCTGAGACACTACAATCCATCATTATTTTCTGATTTTAGACTTTTGTGGTTGCCATTGATTTTCTAGACAACCACTATTTCAGAATAAAGACACCACAAATATAATGCAAACCTCTGTACATTCTGCAAAAGGTCTGCACAGTTGAGAGGTATGGTAGGCACTGTGTAGGTTACTCCAACCTGTGTACTGTTCATATGTGTGGCCCCCTGCACATGTAATTGATATTGACATCTGGACAGTGTGTACAACTCCCACCATAGGTGTAGCTGACATGCAAAATAGTTGGCACTATATTTCATGGAACATGGCCCTGTCTACCACAGTACTGTACCTAGGCCACTAGAACACAACAGCCATGAGAAGTTGCTAGCCACATCCTGACAGTATTCCCCACACATATGCATAGCTCATTGACCCCTGCATATTGTAGACATGCAAAAAGTTATCATGTTGATTGGGGAAGCCCTGGCAATGTGTGCTCTGCTGCTATACCCCACAAACTTACATGTTACTGCATTTCTATGGGAATATGGGTAAGGGGGGAACACTTGTCAATGGTACACATTTGCACAGACTGTGCTGATATTGGCTTTACATTTTGGTTCCATTTAGCATAGTATTTTGCCCTGTCTTGGAGAATAGAGACATATCACTAGAGACCATAGGTTAGATTGTAATGCCATAAAATTGAGTTTCATACTTCTTGCCTTTCAGAGCTTTACTGCACATGCAAGGCATGCTGTGAAATCACTGTGTAAGTCTGTAGGGTGTATTCCATCATTGTCACCATTTGTGGGCCTTTGCCAGACATCCCTTTATGGTTTTCTATGGCTGACTTGCTGTATGAGTATGGGTGAGTATGGGATCCCCACAGTAACATCCATGCATGTGACCTATGACCCCCCTTAGTTGGTCTCCCACATATACTGCGGTGGTATTTTGTCACCTTAAATGATACTGCATAGTGTGGGGTAGCCAGTATTATGCAGACATTTTCTGGTGTCCCACACAGCTGTCAGTTGTCTGCTGCTATCCCAGTAGGCCACCCCATTCCCTTGCATGCATGCATCAATACCATAGATATGCTACCAGAACATATTAATCCATTCATTTATTGTTAAGAAGACTGACTTGCCTTGTGCCTGTGGCAGTTGTGAGGATGGTGTTTGAGGGCTGTTTGTGTTGGATGCACACAATACACTGCCTATACATGGTAAGTTACAGGTAATGTGATGTGTGAGTCATCCATTTTACTGTGTGTGCAAGTCAGCGAGAGGTGTCAGTCCCTGGGTCCCTACAGTATCTTTGTTTGTGCTATGTGCTGTTTTTTTGCCAAGGTCTGGGCATACTGAGAACTCCTCCATATGCCTACATGAGCAGGCTCAGGGGCCTCCTCCTCTGAGTCCCTCTGTGCCTGTGGGGACCTTGGCAATGGTGGGGGGCTGTGTAGCCCTTCCTCGTGCTGTTCCTGATGCAGCTGCTTCTGCAGGATCATATTGTGTAGCATGGCACCTACTATAAACATATGTGCACATGTTAATGGCACATACTATGAACATGTGTGCACATGTGACTGGAGAGTACTGCAAGGCTCCACCAGATATGTCAAGGCAGCGGAACCATGACTTGAGCATCCCAAACACATGCTCTATAATGGTTCAGGTTTGTGGGTGTGCCTCATTATGGCATTCTTGAGTGGGTGTGTATGCATTTCTGATAGATGTCATCATCCACGGCTCTAGTGCATAGCCATCATCCCCCACCAGATGGCCATACGGGATGTCCCCACTGGCAAATGCTTGGTATAGCTGAGACAAATTGCAGATGTGGGAGTAGTGATAGCTTCCAGGGCTGCCAGCACACACATTCATGATAATGCCCTGGGCATTGCACATGACCTAGCAGTTGATGGAGGGGAAGCCTTGTGGTTTATGTAGACACTATCCTATTCACCAGGTGATGCTTTGATGTGGATGTGCATGCAGTCTATCGCACCCAGTACCTCCGGGTATTCTGCTACATGGTGAAAGAGATGCATGTTGCTGGTCCTCCCCTCACAGGTATTGGGGAAGTAAATGTGCTCATCGGCATGTGGTAGGATGGCATGCAGGAACTGGTGGAGTACCCTGGATGCAGATGCTGTGTGACCCCCATAATGTCCCCAGTAGGTCTTTGGAAAGTACCTGTGGCTAGTATTCTTAAGGTTACACATACCTTGGTATCCACTGGGATGGGTTCGTCTCTGTTGGCTCTGAGTCTGAGTTGAGGCCGGCACAGCTTAATGATTTGCTGAAGTAAGTCTCTGCCTATCTTGTAGCATTCTACAATCTCCAGATCATGTAGCCCCTGGAAAGTTGCCCTGGGTCTGAACACTCTTCTCCTCCTCCACAGTCTGTGGTGGTTGTCAGCATTATCCTCTTCACTGCCCTCAGCCTCTAGCACATACTGATGGATCAAAGCAATGGCAGCCCCTAACGTTTTTTCAGTTAAAATTCCCCTGCATGGGTACACCAATGGTGCAGAATTTGTGTGAAAAAACAAACTAGAAGGTGTTTGCATAGTTTATACTGTTGTTCTGCAAATGCTGCCTCTATGATTGGCTGACTATGATGCATTCCACCTGCCAGCTATGTTATTTGTAATTAATTGCTTTTATTCTCTTATTTACCTTTTTTCCCGTTTTTCCCTTCCAATTTCCACCCCTTTTAAGCCCCAAGATGTGCCGTACAAACCCAGTGACCAAATCTAAACAGTTCTGCTATTTCCAAGGTTTTTTTGTTTTTTTGTTTGCTTTAGACCAGGTGCACCCCGACCAAACCCATTTAGCTAAGGTAAACAATAAGAAATGTCCCTCCCCTGGACATGAACATGGTTTTCATTTCATGAAACAAGCTGATACCGCCTCAGACACACTCCCCTTGCTTACCTGTGCTAAGCTAAGCTCAAATGTGAGCTGTGGCACTCCAGTGTGCTTACACCAAGCATGACACACCCCCTTTTCATGTCAGCTGCTTCTCCTGCTTACACCACTGTCTTATAGCTCCTACATGGTTAGGTGCAGTTTGGCACTTGTCTTCTTTTTGTGATTCGGTAAATTTCCTTTATTAGCATACCACACTCCCTAGTTACAGCACTACACCAGAGCCTTTCCCCTTTGCAACCACTGTTCGCTGCTGTTGTTTTGATTCTGCATGCCATAGACTATAATGGCAAAATGCAGATTTCAGTTAAAATTGCCTTATCAAAATTTTTTTTTATTTTCGGCACAATTGTGTTTGCGCACCGCTGCCCTATGCTTAAACGGCTGAGATCAGCCAAAAAAATTTTTTGATTTTTATAATTTTGCAATACTTTTTCATGCCAATGGCCATATATTTGGCCAATTGGTGTGTTATAATAAATGCTTTAGTTTGAGCTGTCATGCCTCCGTTTTGATTTTTGCAGAAATGTATTCGGCTAGTAGACAAATAGATTTCTGCATGTTATGCTATTCTGCCACAGATGCCTGCCTGCTTACTGGATCACAAATTGACCTAATTTGCATGGTTTTCATTAGCAAATGAGGTCATTAGCATAATCCAATCATGTCTGTGGTAAAATAGTGTTAGCAGGCTCGTGCATGTCCTTAGGCTTGTTTACTGGATCACTCGACGGCCATATTCCATGCAGGAACCAATACACTATTCCTGCACAGAAAAAAATGTTATTGAATCCTGGGGAAGTTGTCTGAATCTGTTTAATACTTCTAAAGATATTAGAAGTATTGATGTTCAATGTAGATTATTTTACAGTCCTGAGCAACCTCAAAAGAGGTTACATAGGAGTCTGAATCCTGATGCCTTAGGCTCATGCACAGTGGTAGATCAGCATCCATCTAGCTCAGATTTGAGCTAAGATAAGTTAGATGCTTGCTGTATACTAAGGGATAATTTGTTCCATTCAGAAGCTACTTTGACATGAAAGCTTTGTTTTAGAAGTTGTTTTCAACGTGTCCATTTTCATTATAAGATTTCTATTTCTAGCATCCAGCTGTGTCATGTGAAAGTGTACAAAGAAAACAAATCTCAACAAGTAGAAATGCTCAATTTATTAACACAACAGAATAAAGCTTTCGGGGAACACTCATTAGTATTCACTCAAAATTTAAAACGTCAACCATTTTATACTTTAATACGAGTATTAAAAATGCCTGCATATGCAAACGCGTATGCTGAGCTGTTAAAAAAATGGCAGCAGTTGAACATGAAGTTAAGTGCAGACTATATGGCCTTAATGAACTATTTCTTTATGAATATAGAACATGGGCTTTCTGATGAGATCATTAACTTAGAGAATGAGATAGTGAACTCGCCTATGTTTAATAACTTATCTGTGACTTATCAACAAATGCTTGAAAGACTGAATGCTTTTAATAAGAGGCTTTGGACTATGAAACAACGCAAATTATGTAGAGATATAAACAATTTTAATTTAGGACACATTTTTTCCTGGCCCAAAGACCATGGGCCGGATTCAGGAAGGCTTACACGGAGTTCAAGAGTAGTGTAAGCCTCCGTATAAGCCTCCCGATTCAGGAACAGCCCAAATCTCCATGTAAGAGACAGCTAACACGTCTCTTACACGGACTGGGCGTGGAAATGCTCAATACCTCATTTGCAGCTGAAAGATATGCAAATGAGGTATCTGAGCAATCCACGAAGCAGAAACCAGTCCGTGTAACGGACGTGTTAGCTGCAGAAATGTACTCAGCTGACAACTGAGTACATTTCTGCAAAATTAAAAACGGAGCTATGTCAGCTCCAAATAAAGGGTGCATTTGTGTCATTAAGCATGCCAATGGCCAAATATGTGGCCATTGGCATGAAAAAGTGTTGCAAAAATATGTAATATAACTTTTTTTTTTCCACGGGATTTTGAGGTTTAACTGCAGCGCACACCCGCGCAAATGGGGTGCGCTACCTAAAACTAAAAACCGAAGCTTCTAAGCCACAATTGTGGGATTTATGTATTACATGTAATGTCAATGGAGGGACTTGCAGACCAAAAACAATATGGCCTCCGTTTAGTGGTTGTCAAGGGGGGGAAGCTCCGTGTAAGACATGTAACTAGTCATTACTAGGCAATCCTATGTAAATGAGGGTTACAATACTGAATCACACTGCCACATAGGTAATGAGCACTTTCTGAGTAGTGTAAGAGTTAGAGAAGGGGGAGGAACAGAGTAAGAGGTAGGTGACATCACGGGGGGGAAGGATAGATACAGATGTACCAGATTGGAGGGCAATGTAAGGTGAAAGATGACAGACAGACTTCAGGGAGGGAGGTGTGTCCCAACAGAACACTAGGAAAGTCAAGAAACTGAAGGCTTACGCTATCCCTACACTCAAAGTTTCTTGATATACGTGCATGCACGCGTGGCGCGCGTGTAAGGCAGGCTCAACATATGGGAGCGTGTTGCAAACCGTTTACAATGGTTTGCGCGAGCGTGCACGTGTTTAAGGCAGTGTGCGCGCAGTTTAACATGAATCAGCCTAGTTCACACCATGTAAGGATGTGTGCACGCGTATAACACCATGTAGGGATGTGTGCGCGCGTTTAAGTGACTGTGAGCGTGTTTAAGCTGGTGTGCACATTGCTCCCCCTCAGGAAACAGAGAGGAAACAGGAAACAACTAAATTACATGGAAACTGCCAGAGGATACTGCTGCAGTTAATTGTTTGAAACAATTGGAAGCAGGCAATTATGCAGGCAGACTAGAAGCCCAACCCAGCACTTAAAACACTCCAAAGAGCAGTGCAGGGTGTTTCTCACAAGAGATAATGCAAGAAAGTAAACTATCAGAATTGAAAACTGAAAAAGCTGAACTCAGAGCAGAAATGCTAGGGGCTGCCATAGCTGTTATAATCAGGCAAAGGCGAATTGCTGAGGGTGGTGTCAATGCAGATGCTGACAGACAACCCAGAGTGAGGAGAAGGAGAAGAGTATACAGGCCCAGGGTCACCTACCATGGGTTACATGAGCTGGAGATAGTAGAGTGCTACAGAGTGGACAGAGACCTTCTGCAGCAGATTGTTGAGCTGTGCAGGCCACATCTCACACACAGAACCAACAGAGGGGAACCCATCCCAGTGGAAACCAAGGTATGTGTTGGCCTAAGAATACTAGCAACAGGTACCTTCCAGAGACCAACTGGTGATATGATGGGGATATCACAGGCATCAGCCTCCAGGGTACTGCACCAGTTCCTGGATGCCATGTCAGCACATGTCGGTGATCATATATATGTCCCTAATGACCGTGAAGTTGTGGCCAGCAATATGCGTCTCTTCCAGCAAATAGCGGGATACCCTGAGGTGCTGGGTGCAATAGACTGCACGCACGTATGCATCAAAGCACCAGCCGGTGAGCGGGGTAGAGTCTACATCAACCGCAAGGGATACCCCTCCATCAACTGCCAGGTCGTGTGTGATGCCCAGGGCATAATAATGAATGTGTGTGCTGGCTGCCCTGGGAGCTACCACGATTCCCACATCTGGCATCTGACGCAGCTGTACCAATCATTTGCCAGTGGGAACTTCCCACACGGACACCTAGTGGGGGATGCAGGTTATGCACTTGAGCCGTGGCTGATGACACCCATCAGAAATGCACACACACCTGAACAGGAACGCCATAATGAGGCACACGCACAAACACTTAATGTCATAGAGCGTGTGTTTGGGCTGCTCAAGTCACGGTTCCGGTGTCTGGACACATCTGGTGGAGCCTTGCAGTACACACCAACTACATGTACCCAAATGGTCATGATATGTGCTATGCTACACAATATGATCCTGCGGAAACAGCTGCAGCAGGACCAGCACAGGGCTGGGCCTAACATCCCCCCACCATTGCCAAGGCCACCACAGGCAGAGGGTGACTCGGAGGAGGAACAACCTGACCTTGTCCCAGTAGGCAGAAGGAGGCGTGCCCAGTATGCCCTGGCCTTGGCAAAGAGGCAACGCATAGCACATACACTTGGTCAGTAGGAACACTGGGACTGATACCCCTCACTCATATAGTAACAGGGATGCCTAACATGACACAACCTGCTTCCAAACATGTACAGGGAGTGTAGTATGTGCATCCGACAGAGGCAGCCCTGCAGCACCACCTGAGGCATGAATGCCATGTGTTAAGTAATGTAATACCATGTACCATATGCACACCTGAGGACCCGACTAACATCCACCCACACCAATCATAAACCACAAAAAACACAAACCTCCCTCATAGGTACCACAAGCAATAGTAACCTAGATGTAATGCTACCCAATGCCAGAAGTATAAATGCGTGCAGTGTAAATGCACACAGTATAGAGAATGTAGATATCAGTGCTGTAATAGAAAACAGGGTCAAAGCCCACAGCAGCACCCTGACACTACCAGGTCACACCTCTGTCCTAATAGCAGGAACTGCCCCAGGCCTACTCTGGCAATGTGAGTGTCAAACGAAATATTACTGTCAACCTGGGTGCCCAGGACCCTGATAACCTCTTCTGTGCTTAGAGGATTGCCACCTAGATGGGAACTAGGGGTAACCCTGTTGTTCCCGAAGGGTATGACTATGCATTGTTTAGCGTTTAATGTAAGGCCATGGCTCTGGCACCAGTTATCTGTGTCTATGAGACCCTTCTGAAGGATGTCTGTGTCAGATGGGTTTCCAACTATGCTTCCCAGTTTGCAGTCATCTTCAAACTTTGTCAGCCATAATCCTCCTGTGTTTGCTCGTACTTCTGAAAAGTAGATGCTGAACAAATGTGGGCCCAGGACTGAGCCCTGTGGGACACCACTTGTGACAGCTCTGGAGTGTGACATGGCACCAGCAACTTTGACCCTGTGTGTTCCGTCACTTAGCCAGTTTGCAACCCATGCTGTGATGTATGGGTTCACAATTAAGCTGGTGATGTTTTCAATGATACCTGAGTGGGGTATTGTGTCGAAAGCCATAGCCAGGTCAAGGTAGGCTGTGTGGACTGCCTTGCCCACGTCAATGGCCTGGGTGACGGTCTTGAAAAAGTCAACCAAGTTTAAAAGGCATGATCTGCCCTTGACAAAGCCAAACTGGATTGGATCCAATGTCTGCAAGTCCCCTATGTCTTCATTTATAATTCCCATAATGATCCTCTCCATAGCTTATCAGAACAGGCTTGTCAAGCTGATGGGATGGTAGTTTCCGGGGTTGGTGGAGGCACCTCCTTTGTGAAGTGGGTCCACCATTGCTGTATGCCACTCCTTGGGCACATATCCTGAGGTGAGGCTAAGATTAAACAGCTGCCCTAACTGCAGGTGTAATTACTCATTGAGTTCATGGAGCACACAACTGGGGACACCATCTGGTCCCATGGATAAAGTGTTTTCCACCTTGGATAGAGCAGTTCCCACCCCAGCATTGGAGATGTTTGGGGGGCTACAATCCTCTGGTGTAGATACCCCTCCAGTTGGGGGGAGGGGGGGAGAAATCTGCACTGAACCTGTCAGCCAGTATGTTGGCAATGTCTGTAGGTTCAGTGATATTTACATCATTCCGAACTAATTCTGAGCATATCTGGGAGTTCCCTCCCAGGTTTCAAACATAGGTAAAAAGGCCTCATGATTGTCCCTTGAGTCCTGAGTGGGTTTACTCTCAAAACTCGCCTCGGATGATTGTATGGGGGAACCCAGTGTTGTACTCACAATGAGCAGGGTGTCCTCCCTTCTACGGATTTCGCTCTATCTCGTAGTAGCTCCTTCCTTGTGTTGTAGAGCTTGTTTATGGCTAGGGTCCACCAGACTGGATGCTTGCCTGTGGTACAAAGAGTCTTTGTTTTGTTTGGGATTGCCTGATCCATGCAGTCCTGGAGGTGCTGGTAGAAGGCATGTGTAAGTGATACAGTGGCTTGGGTAATGGTGTCCGCTGGCTTGGGGGCCTTGAAAGAGACCACACCAGTCCTTAGAAATGTGAAGTCGGCATTTGAGAAGGTCATCACTGTTTGTTTTTCTATCTGGGGTGTGGGTGGGATGTGGACTCCCACTGAGATTAGTCCATGATCTGATCTCACCAATGATGGGTATACTTCTGGTGTTGAACAGTGTGACCCCATGTTCGTGATGATGAGTTCTAGTATGTTGCCTCCACTTGTGGGGATTGGGACCAGTTGTTCCATGGCATTTGAGTGTATGAACTCTTGGAACCTTTGTGTTAGAGTGTTGTGGCTTGATTAGTGATCCCAGTCTATATGTGGATAGTTGGAATCACCCAGTAGGATGGTGTTTGGAGATACATTTATCCCCTTCAGTGTTTGCAGGACAGCTGTGTGAGGTACCTGAGTTTGAGAGGGTGGCATGTAACATGCTACAAACTGCAGAGCAGTCTTGCCTATGGTCACTGGCACCTGGATGGTCTCCGATGCATCGTGTGTTGCCACCAACCATGAGGTGAGGGTGTCCTTGATGAATATGGACACCCACCCTCCTTTCTTGGTGTTGTCCGGATTCTGGTGCCGGAACGCATGATATGAGGTAACACCCGATAGTGCCGGGGTGCTGTCAGAAGCTGTGAACCAGGTTTCAGGCACAGCACAGACATCAATGTGCTACATACTGAGAAGGGCATAGAGTGTGTGCAGCTTGAGGTTGAGACCTCTGGCATTGAGCAGCATTACCCTTAGTGTCCTTCCTTTACTGTGTTCTAGGGTGGTAGGTGTAGAATCTGAATCTTGCATAAAAAAGGCACAATGGGGGTGGCAAGAGCATCAGCCAAAATCCGGAAGCCCAGGGGTGACAGGTGCAAGCCATCCCTTGCAAATCAGCGTGGCCTGTCCAGCATGTCATCCCAGGCAGACAGACATTGGACCCCTTTGAATGACACCATAGTTTAAGCAAATTATTACAGCTGATCATCTTGTCTCTGTTTATGTGGCATCATACTTGGTGAAGGTAGGATACTGCTCAAGGTCAGGGTCATACCTGCCTGGCCTACATAATCAGAGGGATCCTCTATGTCTCTTTCCATGTAGTCCAGGGAGGTACATCTCAGGTCGTTCACACCAGCATGGATAATGACTGGGTCAGACTTGTACTTGCAGTTGAGTGACCTGAGTGCTTGCATTATGTGGTGGATTCCAGTGCCCGATAGGCAGCTTACTGTGACCTCCTCCGTACTCGATCTGGTGAGCGAGACGTCAGTGTGTCTGACTATGGAGTCATCTATGACAAGTGTGTCTGGCAGTGTGTTTGGCCTTAAGGGCTGTGATTGTTTGGCACACCGACTCTGTGGTCAATGTGTTGCATGTGCTGTGCCCTGTGGAGGCAGTTGTGTGAGTGTCTGCTGTGGTAGCCACTGCCGTTTTGGTAGAATTCTGATGAGAGCCTCTGAGTATGTCTCTGTGTGTCTATGTGTATGATCTTACGTTGTGATAGTGCCATGTGAGACTGGATTTGTGATGTGTGTGGTTACCTTCACCTTCTCCCTGGTCTTGCTAGTCCTATGTTGAGAGAGCTCAGCCTCCACTTTGGCTATATAGTTGCATCTCTCACATGTATGTGTGTTTTATGGGAGAAGGAGAGGGTTGTCAGTGTACATGAGGCAAGTGTAACATTGCCTCAATATTCCCAGGTTCACCAGCTGAGCAGGAGAGGACACTAGCAACTGATCCCTAGACATGCTAGAAGGAATAGACAAAACAATGTTGGAATACAGGGAGATATCAAGCCCCCAAACCACATCATAGTGCTTGACTGACAATACCTACACATACACCAGTGTTTCATAGTGTCATAGTTTACTACTAGGCTATCTGCCCTAGTGCATGTGTAAGCCTAGCCATAGTGATGTGGCTATTGCCACCCCTTATAGTGGTAATAAGTGTACAGAATAGATGCGGAATATTGTGCCTCTGACTTAGTAGTGACACATTATGACCCCTTACGTAATTGAATAACATGACTGTGCCTCTGTCTAGTCTGTGCCTCTGTCTCATATGCAGTTGTCCAGATGTCTCCTGAAGAGAGTCAGTGAGGGACTCTGTCAAACATGAACTGGGATACTCTGCTAGAGTGTGAGATGCCTCTGAGTTATGACTCTGTCCCTCCAGCATGTCCTATACATGTATGTGCTGAGGTTCAAATCCTCAGCTCTCATGGCTCTGGTGGATTTGGATTGCTTGCAGTGGAGCATGTCCACCAAATCCTGATTGGACATGGTCCTGTATGTCAGGCATAGGTCACCTGTAAGTATGCGGTATGACACTGAATAAAGCTGGATTTCCTCTATTCTGGAAGCATATGACATGTGTTGAAGAACCCTGATCTTCATGGTAGGTACTTTTGGGGTCTCTCCAGCTGTTGCAAGTGCTGGGTGAGGTACATACCATATGGGGCTTTGTATTCAATCATGGGCCTGATAAGGGAGAAGGATAGTGGAACAATGACCTCCTATGATCTTGATGGAAAACCCTCCATGATAAGGTGGGCAAGATAGAAAGTCTTCCTAACCACTTTGGTAACAGGGGTGTCAAAAGAGATGTCACTATCTACATGTGTCCCCAGGTGTCTGATTTGTTTTCTGTGCTCAGTGGGTTGCTGTCTATGTATTGATCTGTGGGTACTTTGTTCCTCCCAAAGGGGATGAATACACATCAGTTGCATTCAGTTTCAGGCCATGCCTGGCACCAGCTATCCGCCTTTGTGACGGCATTCTGTAGGATGTGTGTGCTGGCTGATGTATGCACTATGGTGCCTAGGTTGCAGTCATCTGCAAACTTTGTCAGCCACAACCCCCCTATGTTTGCTTTCACATCTGAAAGGTAAATACCAATTAAGAGGGGTCCCAGGACACATCCTTGTGGGACACCACCTGTGACTGGCTTTGAATCTGACAAGGCACCTGCAATGTTGACTTTATGGGTTCTGTTTCTTAGCCATTTTGCAACCTATCCTGTGACATATGCTGTTATATGTCAGCTGTTGAGCTTGGCTATGATGCCTGAGTGGGGTATTGTGTCACAGGCCTTAGCCAAGTGCAGGTAGGCTGTGTGGACTGTGTAGCCCTCATCGATGGCCCTACTGACAGTTTCATAGTAGTCAACTAGGTGCAAAAGGCAGGATCTGCCCTGTACAAAGCTGAACTGGGTGGGAACAAGGGTCCGTAGGTCAGCAATGTGTCTGTGTAAGAGCTCCATAATGACTCTTCCCATAGCTTTGCAGACAAGGCTGGTTAAGCTTGTGTGGTGGTAGTTGCCATGGTCTGTGGAGGCATCTCCTTTGTGGAGTGGGACCACTGTTGCTGTATGCCAGTGTTCAGGTACATATCCTGTAGCAAGACTAAGGTTAAATAGCAGTTGTATATACGGGTCCAGCTCCTTCTGGAGTTCACATAGCATGCAACTGGGGATACCAGCAGGTCCCATTGATGCTGTGTACTTGTCTTTGCTGAGTGCGGCTCTCACATGGACATCCAAGATGACAGTGAGGTTACATACAGCAGTGATAACTATCTTCTTTTGGGGGTGAGGGAGGGGGTAAATCACACTGAAGCTGTCCACCGGAATGTTGCCAATATCTGTCAGGTCACTGGAATATATGTTGTTGTGTACCAACTCTGAGCATATCTGAGGGTTCCCAACCAGGTGTCTGACATAACTGAAGAAAGCAGTGTGGTTACCTTCATTGTCTTTGGTGATTTATGTCCCCAAGTTGACCTTGCATGTCTTTATGAGATAATGTAGCTTTCTACTAGTGCTGATCACAGCTGTCTTCCCTTTTGGAGATGTAGCTCTGTCTTGCATTAGTAACCCTCATCTGTCATACAGTTTGTTTATGGCTGGGGTCCACCAGACAGGCCACTTCCCTTTGTGGAGAGGGTCCTGTTTTTATTTGTGATTGCATGGTCCATGCTTTCTGACATCTAGCTAAGGGGAGGTCATTGTGGTTCTGCAGTTATCTTTCATCAGCATTAGAAATTACCACAACAGCCCCTGTGGGTTTACCTCATGCAGACACATCCAGCACCTGTAAAGTCCACAACAGTACCTCACCAGGAGTATGAAAGAGCTGGAACACATGTAATGTGTCGCCTGATTAAACAGAGTGCAGCTCCACACACTGCCATGCTGTCCACCCAGATGCAAGCTGTGCCTGATGTAGAAAGCCATGTCCAAGCTGGAATCAATGCACATGCTGCACCTTGTACAATCTGAATGGCAGGGAGCTATGCACATGAGGGACCTGAACCCCAGCACTGACATACATAGGACAGGCTGTACTGCATTATCCATAACACAGAAGCCACGCCCACGCATGACTACACTACCAGTACAGGTTGTATGTAGAGACACTTGTTAGGAATCCTAATGAGTGGATGGGAGATGGGAGGTTTACCCTGGGTATCAATGTTATGTCACAGGTAGACAGAGGCACAGTATACTAAACAAGACATATGTCATGGCAAACTACACTTACAATGTGTTGACGGACAAACACACTCTCTGACTAGCATTAGAAATGGCCTAGGGCACACCGGTAGTGTTTGCCAATGTACACCCATGTTGTGGAATACACTACTGATGTTGGATGAGGCTGTTGTAAGTAGTTCACATCTGAACATAATGCAACATGGTCAGATAGGTTCATAAGTACATAGGTTTATACTAGGCTATCTTCCCTAAGGCAGGTATAAGCCTAGCACAGAGTTTGTTGGTGTACACCACCCCTTATACGGAAACAGTACTGTGCCCATTATTTTGTCATGCCTCTCTCCAGCAGTGACACAGTGATGATCCCCGGGTTAAACGTATGACCTTCCATCCACAGGTCAAGATACCTCTTGAACACAGCCAGCAAGGTGCTCTGCCTCACATGGACCGGGATTGTATTCCACAGCATAGGGAGTCTCCGGGTGATAACTCCATCCCTCAAACATGTCCAACGTACATCCCTGCTAAGGTGTAAGTCACTTGCACTAGTGGTTAAGGTGGATCTGCCGATTCTGAGGTGGAGCATGTCCATTAATCCCTGTTTGGACATGGCCTTGCATGTCAGGCACATGTCACCTCTAAGCAGACGGTATGTGAGTGAATAGAGTGGGAGTGTCTTCAATCTGGCAGCATATGACAGCTGTTGGGGTTCCTTGATCCTTTAGGTGGAGGACATTCAGGGTGTCTCCAATTGCTACAGATGCTGGGTGAGATACATCTAGAATAGGGCATTCTACTTGATCACCGGTCTGATAAGTGAAGAGTACAGGGGAACAATGACCCACTAGATCTGGATGTGAATCCCATCCTGATCAGGTGGGCAATGTAGAAGGTCTTTCTAGCCACTTTAGCAACGTGAGTGTCAGAAGAACGGCGACTGTCAACCTGGGTCCCCAGGTCCATGATAACCTCCTCTGTGCTTAGAGGATTGCCACCTATATGGTAGCTTGGGGTTACCTTGCCTTTCCTGAAGGGTATGTCTACACATGTTGTGCACTTTGACTTCAGGCCATGGCTCTGGCACCAGCTATCAGTTACCGTGAGTCCCTTCTGAAGGATATCCGTGTCTGATGCACTGTCCACTATGGCGCCCAGTGTGCAGTCATCTGCAAACATTGTCAGCCAAAGTCCTCCCATGTTGGCCTGTACTTCTGGGAAGTACATGACAAACAATAGGGGCCAAGGACTGAGCCCTGTGTGACACCACCTGTGACCAGCCTGGAGTCTAACATAGTGCCAGCAACTCTAACCCTGTGGGTCCTGTCCTTAAGCCAGTTTGCAACCCATCTTGTGACATATGGGTTTACATTTCAGTTGTTAGGGTTTTCCACAATACCTGAGTGGGGTATTGTGTTGAAAGTGTTTGCAAGGCCAAGGTAGGCTGTATGGACTGCCTTTCCCCAACAATGGCCTAAGTGACCATTTTGAAGATGTCAACCCAGTACAAAAGGCATGATCTGCCCTTGACCAAGCCAAAATGGGATGGGTACAATGTCTGCATGTCCCCTATATCTTTGTTTATGAGCTCAATTATGATCCTCTCCATAGCTTTGCAGACTAGACTTGTTAAGCTTATGGGGCAGTAATTACCATGGTCTGTAGAGGCACCGCCTTTGTGCAGATGTGCACAACTGGACCCTAACCAGGCTGTTGTGCACACTATGGAAATGTAAAGCAGTGATAGGACTAAAGCCCAGGATACTGACCACCACGGTGAAAGTACTGAACCACTACACTATACAGTACTACAGTGTTAGGTCAGTATGAACGGATGTTGACAATTGTGTGCAAAGAATCCCATGCAAAACCTGCAGGCACAGTATACTCCCTGTTGTGTTCACACAAAAAGCATTTGGACAGTAACTACACAACATGGCACAGAACACACAACCATAAACTGGAGGTATTTGTTGAAGGTCACACTCATCCACAAATGTGATGGGCTGCAGAGTTCAACATATGGAAAGCCCACACTGGGCATGCTCACACACTTAGATAAATGAGACATCTTTCACACAACATGCCATGGGAAGGCTGAACTGGGCATGCTCACACACTTGGTCCAAATGTTACTCCTAGCAACTGTGAAAACACACCAGAGGATGCTCATTCCCCTTTCTAGACACTGATCATGTAAGCACCCTATAAGTATATCAGGAGAAAAGGAATCGCTTGGTAATCTGAATAGCGCGCTCTGCTAATGCATCCGTCATAACATAGTTAGGTAGGGGTTTGAATCCAGCAAGTGTGTGTGAAGAGGTGTAAGTGTGTATAAAAAGGACATCCCTTTTGGCAACTGGGAAAACACACCACAGGATGCTCATTCCACTTTCTAAACTCTGATGATGTCAGCACCCTATAAGTATATCAGGGGAAAGGCAATTTCCCAGTAATGCGAATAGCGCACTGTGCTAATGCGTCCGTCTCTAGTGTCATAACATACTTAAGTAGGGGTTTGAATCCAGCAAGTGGCAAGTGTGTGTAAAGAGGGGTAAGTGTGTATGAAACGGGCATCCCTTTTGGCAACTGGGAAAACACACCACAGGATGCTCATTCCACTTTCTAAACTCTGATGATGTCAGCACCCTATAAGTATATCAAGGGAAAGGAAATTTTCCAGTAATGCAAATAGCGTGCTGTGTTAATGCGTCTGTCTCTAGTCTCATAACATAGTTAGATAGGGGTTTGGATCCAGCAAGTGTGTGTGCAGGGGGGGGTAAGTATGTATGACTGAAATCCCCCTTTTGGCAACTGGGAAAACACACTACAGGATGCACATACCCCTTTCTAAACGATATCACAATTATGTATGGCTTTTGAGTACAGACATGCCACGTGTGTTTTGCCCACACAGAATGCCCATGCATGACATTGATGAAACCAGTTATGGCAATGCACACATGATGTATGTGTGTGCCAAATACACATATGTACCTGTGACCTTCAATAGTTACCATGTGTGATGCCTGACACATGTGAATACATGGTATTTGCACAGGGTAACATTATGACTGTGGTCTTCTGTGCAGGTGCTGCATGTGGGATGTGTATATACAGTGTGAGATGTAGATGCTATCAGCCTAGTAGTGAGGGATACACACCTGGTCTGGGGCATATAGTCTACATGTTGCTGATGTACAGGTGCTGCATGTTTTCACCTGTTGTGGGAGTGGTAAGACGTTACTCCACAGCAATGCAGTGACAGCATGCTAAGAACCGTTCAGCCAGGGTGTCGTAGCTACACTAATTCATTAGCATTCAGTAATATGTCAGAATCCCTGGTGAGGGTCTGATGCCAACCAAGGTCAGGGGTCTACCAGCCTGTGTCACTTGCTCAGTGATCCCTTCCATGTTCCCTATCATGTATCCCAGTGAGGGACATCCCACATCAGCTGTGGTGGCATGGACAATGACTGAGTCATATGTGTCCATGCATCTGACTGACCTGTATGTTTGTGTTATGTGGTGGACCACAGTGCTCCATGAGCATATCACTGTGACCTACACATTGTCCAGCCTGGTGAGCATGTTCTCACTGTACTGGACAATAAGGGTACCTAACACAACTGCGGCAGTAGTGTTGTATAGCTGTACAGACTGTGCTTGTTTGACACACAGGATTTGTGTGCTATGTGTTATGAGTGCTGTGTGCAGGCCTAATGTATGCCTGTGTGCCAGCTGCAGAGATGTCTGCCAGTCATGCAGGATGCTATCCTTAGGCTCCACAACTGACCTGGTGTGTTTCCATGCTTGTATTGCTGTCCGTGTAGGTCCACATCAGATTGGTATTGCTGTCACTGTAGTATTTCATGCCACCAGACAGGTTATGCCAGTACTGGGTTCAGAGTGCTTAGTCCACAGTTCAGCCATGTGTTTCCATCTCATACATGTGTTGTACATCCATGGGCAGGGGATAGGGTTGACTGTGTACATGTGGCAGCTGTGACAGTACTACATGACACACATATCCCACAACTGTACCATAGAGGTGACTGACAACTGACCATTGCACATGCTACCATAGTATTGAGATTGCATTGGTGATTAACAGCACATAGGGCCAATGGTGAACAAGATACATAGGTCCATAGGTTCATACAGGGATGTCTGCCCAGGGCATGTATCCCCCTATGCAGAATGTGTGTGGCTTTCAACATGCATTGTAAATCTGTCTTGCTATGCCCTTTTCCAAGGTTAGTATACTGTGCCTCTGTCTCACAGTGACACATAAGTGATACCCAGGGTAACCCTACAATGTCACATCCAGTCATTAATATCACTCTTGAAGACAGTCACTGAGTCAGTCTGCCTAACCTCTATTGGGATAATATTCAAGAATGAAGGGAGCCTCCAGAGTTGTGAATGTGCCCTCCAGCATGTCCTATGCATATCACTCCTGAGGTTCAAGTCGTTCCAGCATGTATGCTGATGGGATCTGGATATTCTGAGGTGCAGCATGGCCATTAAGTGAGGGTTTGACATGGCTTTATATGTCAGGCACAGATTGCCTATGAAGAGGCAGTATGCCACCAAGTAGGGTTTGCAGTCCCCTGCGACTTGCTCAGCCACAGTACTTCCATGTTGGCCTGTACCTATGGTAAATATATGATGAACATGACAGCTCCCAGGGCTGAGCCTTGTGGGACACCACTTGTACCAGGTTGGAGGCTGACATGGCTCCAGCAAGTCTAGCCATGTGTGTTCTGCCCTTGAGCCAGTGTGCAATAACCATAGTGACATAGGGGTTAATATGTACACTGGTGAGCTTCCCTATAATGCACAAGTGGGGTATTGTATCAAAGGCTTATGCAAGGTCCAGGTAGGCTGTGTAGACCTCCTTCCCCTTGACAGTGGCCTTGGTGACTGTTACAAAGAAATCAAACAGGTTTGAGAGGCAGGATCTGCCATTAACAAAGCCAAACTGTGTATGGTGACATGTCTGTAGGTACACAATATCTAGATATGTGAGGTTCATGTTGATCCTTGCCATAGCTTTGCAGACAAAGCTAGTCAGACATATGGGGCAAATAGTGTCCAGGATCCGTGAAGGCACCACCTGAATGTAGAGGGACCACTGTTGCTGTACGCCACTCTCTGGCCACATATCGTGTAGTAAGTCCGGGATTGAACAGTGGTGTTATGTCTGGGTGTAGCTCTTCTTGTGGTTCATGTAGGACACAGCCTGGGACACTGTCTGGTCCCATTGATGCAGTGTTTATTGCTTTGGGAAGGGCATCTCTTACCTGAGCATCTGTGATGTCAGGGGGGGCGGCACTCTGCCGCAAGACATATTTGCCCTTTTGGTGTGGTGGGGGGGAGAAGGCAGCAGTGAACCTGTCCACTAGGATGATGGCAATGTCTGTGTGTTTTGTATTTGTGTGACATCTTGGATTACCTCTGAGCATATCTGGGTAGTACCACCCGGGTTCCTAACATAACTACAGACAGCCTTGTGATTATCCTCAGTGGCTTGTGGAATCTTCTCTCAAAGATGGCCTTAGACAATTGTATGGGTGCCTGTAGTTGTCTTCCAATAACCATCTGTGGTGCCTTCACATTTTGGGAGGTTGTTGTAACATGTGGTGGCGTCATCCTTCTATTGTATAGTGTGTTTATGGCTGGTGTCCGACACCCAGGACATCTGCCTTTGGAGAATTGGGTCATGCTTTCATATGTGGTGTCATGATCCATGCATTCCTGAATGTGTCCATAGAATGCCTTTATACAGGTATCTGCAGTCTGGTCCATATTTCCAACAGGCCTGGGGCCTTTGAAGGTTTCCACATCATTTATGAGGGGTGTGAACTTGCTTGACATGAGCTGTTGACAGACATGCCGCCCCCCCAGACAGAGCAAGGTGAGGGTCACATTTAGCTACCTGTCGGGTGATAGAATGTGCCACATAACACAGGCACACAGGTCACTCCACAGCAGGTACAACTATGAGGCAGTCATTGTCCATGCTGGTGCAAACAACCTGAGACGTACCTCCCTGGACCACATGGAAAGAGACACAGAGGAGCTCTTACAGCACCCTCTCAAACTCAGGACTCCCACACAGCCTTCATGCTGACACAGGAGAGTATAGATTTCTCTGCAAACACCATCATACTGGGTGACATCAGATACCCAAACATAGACTGCGAACATTACACAAGCCACAATACCCAAGCTCTAGGGTTCACATAGATCAGACATTCTTCAGCTATGGAACAGGTAACCAACCTTCCCACAAGAGGGGCAGATATACTAGACCTGATCATCACAAACATGAGTACCAAATGCTCACCACTGGGAGTATATCCCTCATTGTTGCAATCAAACCATATACAAATCACACTGGAGTACTGGATCCACCACATATGCAAACCTCGAACACATCGATGTGTGTGTGGGAAATGCCCCTATTAGCAGCTGTGACAGTACAGTACAGGATGCAGATCCCCCTTTTGAAACACTGATGATGTCAGGACTCTATAACTATATTACCTGTATTAAAGTCCTCCAGTAATTTGCATAGCGCGCTCTGCTAATGCATCTTTCTCCAGTGTCATAACATAGTTAGGTAGGGGTTTGAATCCTGCAAAGGGAATGTATGTGTGTTAGTATGAGTGGGGTTTATGTGTGTGCACTATGCTGGGAGGGATAAGTGCCTTTTGCCAACTGGGAGAACACACTACAGGGTGCACATCCCTCATCCTACACACAGATGATGTCAGCACCCTCTAAGTACAGCATTAGAAAGGATTTTCCCCAACTACTGCATATAGCACACTCTGCTAATGTGTCTGTTTCTACTGACATAACACAGTTAGGTATGGGTTTGAATCTTGCAAATGGAAAGTATGTGTTTTACTGTGGGTGGGGTTAGTGTGTGTGCACAATGATGGGGTGGGATGTGGCTTTTGCCACATGGGGCTATGCACTGCAGGGTGCTCATTACCCTTAACAAGCAGTGATGTTGACAGCACCCTATACAAACAAAACTACAAAAGAGAAGGTGGTGGTACCAATAACACATGTAAGGTAACACTTTTTCAAGTAATGTCCACAAAACAAAGTAGGATAATCAAACAATTCTTTTATTCTATACAAACAACATGACAACAGACAACTGCCAGTACTCAGTATAGTGTTACATGCTACTGTAACACGCACATGTACCAGAATATACCTAGATAGTGTTTTGAAGCCTGTATGTGGCAAGTGTGTGGATGTGGGAAGTGTCTGTGTGTGCATTTCCGTATGGGAAACATGTTTGATGTGGCAATCAGGGCACCACAGTACCTGATGCACATTACATCTTTGAACTGATGAGGTTGCCTGCACCCTGTGAGTACAGGTAGAGAAGAGGAAGTGAGTAGTAAACAACATAGTGCACTTCTCAAATGTGTACCTGTCATGTATCGACAGCTACTCATGTAGGGTAATAAATTATGGGAATGGCAGGTGAGCGTGTGCATGTGTGTGGGTAGCAGGGTGTGTATAAATGCATGTGTGACAGAACAGATACATATAGCTGAATCTACATAACAGCACATGATGCATTCCCATGGTCAATGTTAGCATGTGATGGTGTGCAGCTGGTACACTTTGGTAAGTAGTATGGGTGCAGATAACAATTGAGGACATTCATACAGTTACTGCAGCAGGACTGCTGGGATATACACACAATCATACTGGAACACTGAACAGTTACAAACATGTTACTACTTATACACATCTATGTAGTCACCCTGTGCATCAGCAATGTGTATACCTTTTCCTGCACCAATGTTGTAGTATGCAGGAGGTGGCACAGTGTCATCATATGCACAGGGTGTGGGTTAGGTATGCCCAAGCCAGCCACTGGTGACACCAATTGACATGTGTGTGTATGTGTGTTTGTGAGGGGCAGCAGTACAGGGTGGACCAGTGTTGGTGCAGTGTGTGTGTGTATGTGTTTGCCCTAGGTGTTAGGTTTCTGCATGTGTGTAAGCACGCACACAGTCACACATAATGGCTGCCATGTACAGGGTTTTGTGGACAGCCACAGACTGCACCTGTCAGGTCATCCAGATCAGTGTCTGTGGGCACGGACACGGTACCTGTGCCTGGCAGGGGTGCTACAGGCCGTATCCAGTACTAACCCAGACTGGGTACTGTCGTCAGAAGCAGGGGTGTGCTGACTGGACACAGTTCCCTGTTGGGACTGTCCAGAGCCATGTGCACGTGGTCTCCTGGGGCGTCCTGATGACAGCACAGACCCAGCATTGCTGGGGCTGGTGCTGGCACTTGAGGTGCGTGAGTGGGCCTGTTGTCGTCCACGGCCACTGCCAGCTGGTGCTGTTGCTGGCATATGGCCACGTCGACGTCGCAAACGCACACCATCGCCCTGGCCCATGGACATCTGGTTGTGGAGCAGCTGTTCTATGCCCCCACAACGTCTGTCAATGACATCTGTGAGGTTACGGATAGCATTCGCAACGTCACGCATGCCATCTGTCATGGCTGTGCGACATGCTCTCAGCTCCCTCAGACCCTGTCTGGTGTACCTTTCCATACGTGCCTGTGCCTGCATGACAGTTCTGAACATAGTGGAGGTTGACATACCTCCTTGGGCACGTCGGCCAGAGGCAGTACGGCCACGGATGCCCCCACGAGAACCCATGGGCGACTGTCTGTGTGGTACCATTGGAGGACCCTGCTCATGGCTGCCTTGTTGGGATGCATGTACCACAGGTACCACATTACCCTGATCTATGCCCACTGCAGACTGTCCATCACCTAGGGACAATGGTGACAAAGGATGTAACGGCAGGATGACTGTGCGCATTGACGGGTTGACAGCTGTGTACTGTCAATTGGCTGACCAATGGTGGACCCAGACACACCTTCCTGCACCATTACAGACATTTCATCATCATCAGTACCTGGGGCACAAGATTCAGGTTCCCTGCTGCAGGTCACCAGAGCAGCACCAGAACCTACTGGAGGAAAACAGGGAACACAGATTACAGTCCCAACACATATTTGACAGAGATGCACTTCAATACTAATGCACACATTCAGAAATGGACACATGCACTCATGGACACTAACACACATGCACACATTGGCACAGGCACACTCGCACACATGCACACCCCACAGTAAACACACACATCAGTACCGTGTTACACTACTCTTAATTTAGTACAACTGGTTATTACAGTTATTATTAACACACTCACCAGCATGTCTACTACAGCGTTACACTACTCTTACTAGTATTATAAATTGTTTTTCAGGTAATGTTAAAAACACTCACCAGCATGTATGGCCTGCCTGGTTGCTAGATGGGAGGGACCTGGAAGTGTGAAGAGAGTAATGTCAGTGGGCACAAGTGTGCCATCTGTTTTGCACATGATACAGTACAGTAGTACACTAGTTCCCTTATACACATCAGCTGCTCATAATGTCTGTATCACACATGCACAATTACATATCATGATGACATATACATACCACATGCACACCTTATGCGTGCATGAAGTAACAGTGTACAGAACGGTCATATGTACATACCAGGAGTTAACTCTAATCTCACCCTTACCTCTCTTCAAACGACAACTCAAACTGTACTTCCAGAACCACTGGCTTTGTTCTTGTTGGACTCCAGGCTAATGTCCCTCTCCCCACCCTCTCTTTACCTTTAACCCCCTCATTGTGTATAGAAACTAGCTTCTACCCTGTTTCTTTCACCTTGATGTCCTTCTATGCTCTGACCTACTTCTCCCATGCCTCCCACCTCCTCTTGACTGTCTTCCTTCTTTTCCTCACTTCCCTTCTTGACCCCTGCCTCTTCCCTATTATTTTATCTTTCATACTCCTTCTACTTCTCTACCCTTCTGAGTCCTAAGTATTATCTATATGGCTCTTGCCTTATTGCATAACCGTTATGCTTTAGGTAGAATTGCTTTGAAACCGACAGTACATTGTGTATGACTCTAAACTGTTTGAGTTCCTTAAATGTATGTTGATTTAATTAACAGGCTGGTGTATATTTCTATTCTGTTGGCTGTCTGTATTAACAACTTGTCTGTCTGCCTTTATTATGTTATGTGTGGAGCTTTTCTCCCCAGGCCTCTACTGAAAGTGGACATATATCCAGCTAGACTATCTTGGTCAACAAATGTAACAGTAATAACAATAAATAAATATGGCATCTTACCTGCACGCCGGTGTCTTGCTGCTGTGTGGATCCAACCTCCATCATGATGCATGACTGTTGCTGTTGTTGTTCTGGGGCTGGATCCACAACACTTAGCAGTAGCCCCTCCTGTCTGGTGAGGGGGGGATGTGTGGCCACCCCCCCCACCTGTGGCAACCTGTTGCCTGCGGATATCTGCAGCACGCTGGTGGACATTTCTAATCAAATCACTGCAGTGATGTCTCACCTGCTCATATGTCCTATTATGCATGCCAACATCATTTATCCTGCTAAGTAGGTTTTGCCACAGTGCAGACCTCTCCTGCTGATTCTGGGTGGTGCGTGAGAAGAGGATGGCATAGTCACGCACCAGGCTCTGGTGAATCACGTCATCTTCTGCAGCAGAATATGCTGGGTTCCTTTTTGGAGCCATGTTGATCTGGAAAGGTACACAAACAGGTTATCAGCATAGTATCTCAGCAATACATGGTACACATTCTATACAGGGAGTATTAAATTGTACTTATTACTGCTTGGTTGTAACTTGATTACAGTGTAGCTATCATTCTAAGTCATTTTGACTAAGCACTTGGCCTTCAGGCCAGTTGTTTTACATTAGGGAGGTTTGTGGCAAGCGCTGTGGTGGCAGGACACATATCTTTCATCCATTGAAGTTGAGAACTGCTGATTGAGGGCCCAGTGTACAAGTGTATTAGTTCTGGTATAGGCAGTTGGCCTTCAGGCCAGTTATTTAACATTAACAAGGTTTGTGGTCTGCACTCGTGTGTGACAATAGGCTGTACTCTGCCATTCATAGCTGGGGACATCTGGTTTCAGGTTTATAGTGCCTGCATATCTGAGCTGTAACTTACTGACATTGCTACACCTTGTTTGCTGTAGCAAACACTACATCCAGGCCTCCTGGATCTACCTTTGTTTATATGCTTGTTATTTGTTAGCTTGTTATTTCACTGGTATGCTACTTCCACATAATACACAGCTTCTCAACACGTCTGTGACTCACTACTGATATCTGCATTGCTTACTGTACGTACTTCCATGTTACACATGACAGCAAGTGACTGCTTGTCATTGTTGCATTTACTTAATTGTGACACGTTGCACTTAGGTTACCTGTCACTTGCTCACTGACGCTTTTATATCAGTCAGCAGTTGTAGGTAATATCAGTACACCCTCACTCCCCACTGGACCTTGTTTTCAATTATTACGGAATTCACAATAGTATTCTAGCATGTCCAGAGGTCACTTGTCAGTTCCCTCCCCAGTCCAGCTGGTGAGTGTGGTACTCCAGAGACAATGTTAGAACAGCTGCATGTACACAGACAACCCCCTCCTCCTAACAACAAATTCAAACTCATGTGAGTGATGCAACCATATACCAAACTGGAGGCTAGGCTCTGTCTACTCAATACCGCCATAACCAGTCAGGTGGCGAGGGAAACCACACTCACTACACTTCCAGTCTCACATAGACCTACCACAACAGCAGAACTAACACATGATCACACATGAACATACTTGTAGGCTCGGACTACAGGTCTGCCTACGCAGCAGAGACCTCCTAAGTAGACACTCAGGCAACCACTACCACGGAAACGTACACGTGCAACACATATCACACAAAGCCAATGTGCTGAACACTCACAGCCATTAACAGTACACAAAACACCTCATACACCTGTACTAGGTGCCTCTATCATCAGGCACACTAACATCACATTCACCAGGCTTAGCGAGGTGAGGGTAACGGCGTGCAGCCTGTCGGGCACTATGACCTGCCACATAACACAAACACTCAGGTAACCCCAAGGCAAGTACAGGTATGACTCAGTCAATGTCCATGCTGGTGTGAATGACCTGACACATACCTCCCTGGACTACATGACATGAGACAGTACAGAGCTCTCTGAGCACGTAGCCCAAGACAGTTTGACCCTGACCTTGAGTAGCACCCTACCCTCACCAAGAACAATGCCATAATATCAAGGCACGATGATCCCTTCCATCAATTGACTGACATACTGGTGTCATTCACAGGTGTGCCAATGCCTGCCATCTTGGGGTGGTATGCTTTGCTAGGGACAGCTTGCACCTGTCACCCCTGTCCTATTGGAATTTGGCGGAGCCTCTTGCTACACCCATAGTGCCTGTATTGGGCAAGGCTCATAAGGCAAACCCACATCCATTTGTATCACAAAGGGTGGGGAAGTAAGAGTGATGCTACTCAACACCAGAAGTCTAGACCTCAGGATGCACGCACTCAAAACCCTACTTAGCATTCTGGACATCGATATCTGTGCAGTAACATGAACCTGTTTCAGGTTTCACAGGAGCACACCAGTACTACCAAGTTATAGCTGTTACCATTCTTGTCGGCCCCGACACTTGAACAAGGAAGGGGGAGTATCAGTATTCAATGCAGATTCCCACGCCTCCACATTGGTGGCAATGTACAACATAGGTGTTAGGCCATTGAGTACAGAAGACGTAGTTGGGGACCTGGGGAAGAAACATGGTAGCGGTCTGTCATTTGTCTACCACATGGCCAACGTGGATTGAAAGACATGTTATATAGCCCAGCTAATCATGAGGGATTCACATGTATGGCAGGGGAGGTCATTGTGCCTCTTTACTCATCCATCATCAGGCCTATAATTGCAGACAATGCACCTTTTGGGATGTACCTACCCAGACACCTACAGCAACTGGTACAGGACAACAGTACCTCATCAAGGGGATGCAATGGCTCACACAGATGTCATATGCTGCCCAGGTAAAGTAAATCCAGCTGGACTCAGTGGCATACTGCCTGTTCAGAGGCAATCTGTGCGTGCCATATACAGCCATGTCCTACCCAGCAGTAATGAACATGCTGCACCTCAGGCAATCAGAGTCCCATACAGCCACATGCTCAGGAGAGCTGGACCTCAGCACTGACATACATGGACATGCTGGAGGGGCATATTCCTAACCGAGAGGCTCCCTTCACTCTGTAATGAGCTCACACTACAGGTTAGGCAGAGTCCCTCATTGACTCTCTTCCATAGGAATCTGGATGAGTGGATGGAGATCATAGTTGTACCCCAGGTATCACTTCTATGTCACTGTTAGACAGAGGTACAGTATACTAACATCGGACAAGGGCATAGCAGCATAACTTGTAATTGGGTGGTGAAAGACAAACACATTCTACTAGGCTTACCAATGCCCTAGGGCAAATAGCCTAGTATGAACCTATGAACATGTGTGTACGGCTATAGTACTTCTGCCATATGTTGCATGTGTGTGTGTTGTGGGGGATGCACAGGTAATGGCCGGATATTTCTGCACAGGCGACACATCTGACACATTCTGGGTGTTCATCCCTACATACTGGATGTGTGTTGCCATCCAACCCTGTGATGTGGACACACATTACTCAGCCTGGATATACATATCCGAACAACACCACAAGCACAGTACACTACCTTGCTATGTATGCATGTAATTACACAGTTATTCACTAGTTATGACAGTGATGCTATCCATGCAGCCCATTGAGCCAGTGGAAGCCACAACACACACCGCCAGCAACTTTGCATATGCTTACCACAGACATCCCACATACTGCATGTACTGTGCACACACATATCTAACCCAGAACAACTGCACACCACTTATTAGTCCTGTCCAGTGGTCTACAGATACAGGCATATTGTATAACAATAGTAGGAGGCTACTGCAGCACAGGGCAGATTCACATGACGGCAAGGCATCTGTGGTCAGCAGTGTTAAGATGCTTCACATTCACCAAATGCACATATATTGGCAACATTGTTGCAGACAGTTTAGGTGCAGGTACCCCCCCCATTCTCCTACACATGTGGTATTAGTTATCCCAGATGACTGTAACCTCCCTATCCTCTCACATGTCCAGGTGAGAGCCACCCTCATCATTGCAGAGCACATAGCATCACTGTTACGAAATGGTATCCCTGGATGTGTGCTACATTCACCCCTGGAGGACATAGCACCACATGACAGACTGATATTAATCCCTGGCCATACTACGGGATATGTACCTGAACAGTGCCATACATACACAGTGGTCCCACACCAATGAGGAGTAACCTCTACTGACCCTGGTAACTACTGCATCATATGCACAACTGGCCTTGTGTTCTCAGCTATAGAAGTTTTAAGTATGGGCAACATGTACAGCAATATTACATATGTATATATTTCAGGACTATGTACACACAACCTATCTCATGGACATACCTATAGATAGTGAACTATGATACATTTGGAGGTGTCACAGTAAACACAGTATTAACCTGCTACTTTGCATTACCTTTGTTTGTGGCAGCTGTTGCTGTATCAGTGATGCTGCTTGCTGCTTGCAGTTTTCTGCTGCTGCTGCTGGTTTTGCTGCTGTCAGTCTGTTTATTGTCGTATTTCTCTCTCTCTCTCTCTCTCTTTCTCAGGTTTGTGCAATGATTGTATTGCATATGTGGAGTGTGGGTACTGAATGCTTTTGTAGGTATCTGCATAGGCCCATGTGATGGCCTCTGCACCAATTGTAAGGCAGCATTGGCTAATTGCATACAGCCAGTTGTGTACTGATTGCATGTCTCACTGTGATTTCAGGACAGTGCTATAAAATGGTATGTGAGATAGGCGTTGCCCTTTCAGATTGTAAGGCGTGGACCATGCTGGTATGCTGTTGGAAAATGTTCTGTGAGTGTGAAGGTTAGTACATCTCTCATGCTTCATGCTGTGTTGTGAATTCAGGTTGCTGCATTTCTCCCACCTGTTCCCTGTAGTGAGTGTGTATGCATACTGACACCCACAACTATATTTATTATGTATTGCTATATATACATATGTGTACATATACATACTGTCATATATGTACATTAGCTGACAATATTGGGTACAAGCTAACAATTTTCAGGGCTGTTTCTGTTAACACACACTAGTATGGGAATCCAGTAATTGGGACAGTGAAGGTCTGTCTGACATGCTTAGGGTAGTACACATACTATATTGCCTTTATCTTCATTCATACTATTACATGTTCCACTTATTTAGCACTATATTCCTGTATGAGAGTCATGTCTTGCTGGTAGGTCGTACAGACTAGTGTTACAATGGTCTTGTGGTAGGGCCTACTAGTATGCTTGTATTTTGCTTTCAAATTGAGTACAGGGTCTATCAATCAAAGTGCTGGAGGCACCTTCCAGCAGTTAAGGGGTTAGTAGGTCTCACAGGAGTCAGGCTGTGTTGCAGATTCTGGATGCTGCATTTATCTTCACTGTCTCCTGTAGTGAGTGTGTATGGATACTGACACCTACGACTATATTTCATATGTATTACTATATATTTATATATATGTAAGTGTACATTTACATACCTTCTTATGTGTACATTACCTTACATTATTATGTACAAGCGAACAATTAGTAGGGCTGTTTCTGTTAACACTGAACTAGTGTGGGAATCCAGTACTTTGGCCATTAAAACTCTACCTGAAATGCATTGGGTAGTACACCTCCTATATTGCCTTTATATTGATTCCTACTATTACATGTTATATTTATTTTAGCACGATGATGTCATGTGGTAGGTCATACAGACTAATGTTACCAAGGTCCTGGGTTTGAGACTGGCAGTGGGAATTTATTTTTCTTTCCAAACCTTCCAGATGAGTACAGGACCTGTCAATCACAGTGCTAAAGCCACCTTTAAGCAGTTAAAAGGGTTAGTGGGTCTCAGAGGGGTCAGGCTGTGTTGCAGATTCTGGCTGCTGCGTTTATCTTCACTGTCTCCTGTAGTGAGTGTGTATGGATACTGACACCTCCAACTATATTTCTATGTATTACTATATATTTATATATATGTATGTGTACATTCACATATCTTCTTATGTGTACATTACCTTACATTAGTATGTACAAGCGAACAATTAGTAGGGCTGTTTCTGTTAACACTGAACTAGTGTGGGAATCCAGTTATTCGGACATTAGAACTCTACCTGAGATGTATTGGGCAGTACACCTCCTATATTGCCTTTATATTGATTCCTACTATTACATGTTATATTTATTTTAGCACTATGCTCTTGTATGGCAGTCATGGCTTAGTGGTAGGGCATACAGACTAATGTTACCAAGGTCCTGGGTTCGAGACTGGCAGTGGGAATTTATTTTTCTTTCCAGACTTTCAAAATGAGTACAGGACCTGTCAATCAAAGTGCCATAAAGGCACCTTTAAGCATTTAAAAGCAGGTCTGCGCTTGTTTGCGCGGAGGTGACGCATGCGCACTGGTAGTTAGCTTGTGGGAGCGGCGCGCAAACGGTGTGCGCTGGGATAAACCTTAATTGGCTAGTGACACACATGTTGAGCTAAGCACAGCTAGTTGCAAACAGTTTCAGCCTGTTAAACCGGTGCTTAGCAACGGGCATACCGATTGCAGCTTTTTAAACACTACGCAGCTACGGGCACTGTGTCTCACAGCAGCTTAGCTATCGGTACATTTCTAATTATTTTTATTATTGTGTTACTTCAATATGTATGCTCCATTTCATTCCATTTTACAAAAGGGTATAAACATTTGGACAATACTGTCAGGGGCTATTTTAGTGCTTATTTACAAAAGAGAAAGGTTGTTGTGTGGGCTCGAACTCTGCCTGCCTACTCTTAAGCCAGCACCTCTACCGCTAAGCTATTTCTTCTTGGCTTACTTTGCATATGTAGTTCTCATATCCTTTTCCACTGATTGCTAACTGCAGTTGCGCTAGTATCACACCCGCGCACATGAGCGCACACAGTAGCACACATTTACGGGGGTTAAAAAAAATAAAACAGTTTTTATTTTCATTTTATAGCCTCTGTTCACTTTGTACTGATGGTCTGTGGGGGAATGTGTTGTGTAGTGTGTTTGTTTACATTTCCATGGCTTCTCTCGTGGCTGTTTACTTTCAGCCATTATACACTTACGGGGGCATGTCCGCATGCAGGGCTTAGCCTACGGACACGCCCCCTACTCTCTTACATGGACCGTGTAAGAGTTACAGTGTGATTCAGCATGCCTCATGCACCTCATGCATATGCATGACATGCTGACATCACACCGTTTAACTGCAGCCTCCGTGTAAGAGTTATAACTCTTACATGGAGGCTTCCTGAATCTGGCCCCATAAGGTAATAAATGATAATTTTAGTAAGCGCTCGCAAAAGGGTGCTACGTATGAGTTGGATAATTTTGGAGAGGATAGTCAACTCTTAACCAATGAACAGCCAGGGAAAACAAGTTGACCAATGAGGCTGTGAGACATGAATTAATTACTAAAGCCTCTGTAATCACTCCCCCTGTCATTCATTCATCAGGTGGAGATGTGCAAACTCAGTCTACGAATAATTTGACGAATCAGCAGCAGGCTTGCCCTGTTCAAGCGCTTGCAAGTACATCATCCATTACACTGACGAATATTGGGAAGGCAGCATAAAATTGTGAGGTTTTTTTTCAATTCAACAAGGCCTGTGACAATATGACTTCCCGAGAAGATAGAAGAGCGGAAATGTCTGCAACTGAGAGGCAGGTCACAACAACGAGTAAATCTGAATGGGACAAAAAGGAAAAATGACAGTTCATTACCATTCAGCAAGCAGGGACAGCAATGATACTAAAAAGTAAGCAAATGAATACCATACTGAATTTATCAGATTTTGCATCATCAATTGCAGGCATTAGTTTATTAAACAAAGGCCTTCAGTTTGTACCAACTGTGTCTAACACAATAGTGGAAACACTAATGGACTTGAGGATGTTTATTGGAAATGTTAGCTTGAAGCTAATATTTAGAGACTCAATATGTGAATATCGAGAGAAGAATAAGAAATCCAGTACGTTTATACCAAGTAACTGTCCAATTTTAAATGCTTTTAGGAGTGTTTGTGGATGTGAATTGAGACACTTATATGATGTTAAAGCAAGCAAAATGAAAAAAAAAAATATTTAACTTATGATGAATAAAAGGCATTAACTGAACTATGTGAAAATAGGAATATAATTGTGAAACAAGCAGATAAGGATGGTGCAATAGTTCTTTTCAACAGGTCTAAATATGTTGAACTAATGAATGAGTTTTTAGCAGATGAAAATACTTTTAAAAAGATAAGTTTTATTGAGGTCAAAAACTTAATTGCTGAGTTTAATATGTTTATATATGATTCACAACTGCAAGGTGATATTTCATTACAACTTTTTAATTATGTTACCATTCCATGTCCTAGAATACCTATGATATATGCCATTCCCAAACTGCACAAGTCCATATCCAAACCACCAATGAGACCTATAGTGTTGGGCAGGGGGTGGGCAATGGAACCCTTATCTATTTATATACAAGGCGTTTTAAGCAAATATTTACAGTTATGTCCTAGTTACATCAAAGACACAGGGGATTTCTTGTCTAAGTTATATACATGGTATAAGAGCAAGTGGACACTTTATGTTGGTCACACTTGATATAAGTTCCCTATTTACAGTAATTCCAAATGTATATGGCATTAACGCTATACGTGAATTTTTATGTAGACATTCTGATAATGATGGTAGATCAATAGAGAATATTTACAGCCTAATTGAAGTGGTTCTAACTAAAAATATCTTTTTGTTTGATGGGCAACCATATTTTCAAATATCAGGTGTAGCTATGGGAACATCCATGGCTAATACATATGCTAACATCGTATTGAATCAATGGGAATGTGAATATGTATATATATATATATATATATATATATATATATATATATATATATATATATATATACACATATATATATATATATAAGTTCATAGGTTCATAGGTTGGTACTGGGTTATCTGCCCGAAGGCATATATTAGCCCAGCCACGTTGTGCAGTATTCACTGCCCCTTTAGTAGCTCCCTAGACCTTTGTACTAGCAGTACCCTTGGCCCCTATCTAGTAGTGTTGTTGGTGTGATCCCCAGTGTGAACTTTCTGTTACCCATCCACTCATCAAGGTTCCTCTTGAAGAGTGATAGTGAGGGGCTCTGTCTTATGTAGATCGGGACCCTGTTCCATAGTAAGGGAAGTCTCTGCAAAGGGAATCTATCCCTCCATCATGTTCTATTCATTGTTGTGTTGAGATTTATATCCCTAGAGCATGTAGCTTGAGTAGATTTTGGTTTAGGTTTTGCTAAGATGGAGCATGTTCAACAATTCTGGGTTGGACATGGCTCTGTACGTTAGACAGAGATCGCCTCTGAGAAAAGCAGTATGCAACAGAGAACAGTCTTAGCTTTTTCAATTGTGCTGCATAGGGCAACTGTTTAAGGCCAGTAATCCTCTTGGTTAGGTACCTCTGTGGTCTCTCCAGCTGCTGGAGATGTCTAGCCAGGTACATTCCAATTGGTGCATTGTTCTCAATAATGGGTCTGATGAGGGAAGAGTAGAGGGGCACCATTACATCCTTAGATCTTGATGCGAACCCTTTCGTGATCAAATGGGTCACATAGAAGGATTTTCTAACCACATTGGCAACATGGTTATCAAAGGAAAGCTGACTATCTACTTGGGTCCCTAGATCCCTTATTTCTTCTTCAGATTTCAGGGGATTACCTCCTATGTTGTAGTTTATGGTACTCTGTTTTTTCCAAAGGGGATTACTATGCATTTTTTGCATTTAGCTTGAGACCATGGCTTTGACACCATGCATCAGTCTCATTTAGGCCCTTCTGGAGGATCTCTATGTCGGCCGGAGACTCTGTTATAGCACCCAGTTTGCAGTTGTCTGCAAACTTAGTCAGCCACAGCCCTTCCATGCTTGCCTGTACTTCTGAGAAGTATATGCCAAACAGGAGGGGCCCTGAAGCACACCACTCATTACTGGTCTGGACTCGGACATAGATCCCGCTACTCTTACTTTATGGGATCTGTCTGAGAGCCAGTTTGTGATCCATCTTGTGACGTAAGGGTTTATGCCCAGGCTGGTGAGCTCATCAATAATACCTGAATGGGGAATGGTGTCAACTGCTTTAACAAGGTCAAGGTAAGCCGTGTGTACCTCCTTTCCCTTATCTATAGCCTGAGTAACTGTGTCAAAAAAATCCACCAGGTTGAAGAGGCATGAGCTGCCCTTGACGAAGCCGAACTGTGTGGGGTCCAGTGACTGGAGGTTCCTAATCTCTCCATTTGTTAGTTCCATAATGATTCGCTCCATAGCCTTACAGTTCAGACTGTTCAGGCTTATTGGTCAGTAGTTCCTAGGGTCAGTTGTGGCCCCACCCTTGTGTAGCAGGACCACCGTTGCCGTGCGCCATTCTATGGGCACATATCCTGCAGAGAGGCTGAGACTGAACAGGGTATTAAGATGCGGGGTCAATTCCTTTTGGAGCTCACGTATGACACAGCCTGGGACACCATCTGGTCCCATGGAGGCAGTGTTTTTAGCTTTAGATAGAGCCTTGTTAACCAACATATCAGTAATAATTGGACTTACACAATCCCCTGGAATGGTAATAGGCCCTGTAGGTGGTGAGGGGGGGGGGGGATTTGTACTGAACCTGTCAGCCAAGATGTTGGCAATGTCAGAAGGGTCAGCGTATTTTGTTCCATTTTGTACTAGCTCAGAACGGACCTGAGCATTGCCATTTAGGTTTTTGACGTAGCCATAGAAGGCCTTATGGTTATCCTTGGCATCCTTGGCAACTTTCTTTTCAAAATTAGCTTTAGTTGACTTGATGAGGGCCCTCAATTTCTTACTAATGCTGATCAGGGATGATCTTTCTACTTGAGATTTGGCCTTTTTTTGTATAAGTCTCCTCCTTTTATTGTAAAGTTTACTTATGGCCGGGGTCCACCAGACTGTTTTTTTCTTGCTTGAGGAAGGAGTCTTGGTTTTATTTCAGATAGCACGGATATATATATACATGGTGATAAGAATCCATTTAAGGATGATATTTTGCTTTATCAACATTTTGTTGACGATTGTTTTATGATATGGAAAGGTAATCAACAATATTTAACTGACTTTGTTGAATATTTGAAAAGCACTACACCCTTTCTGAAATTTACAGTGAAATTTTCATATAGTAATATTGCGTATTTAGATGTTCAACTGTTTAAAGATTCTGTCGTATTAAAAGCATGTGTTTATAGTAAAGAGATTCAAGTAAATAAATACACAAACATTAAAACCATGCATGCTAGGCATATTTTTCGGGGAATAGTTAAGGTCAAATATTTGAGAACAAGCAGGCTAAATACAGAGGATGATAAGTGTAAAGAGCAAATGGAGAAGTTAGCGAATGACTTCATAAGTAGAGGTTATAGTATAGATTTGGTATCAGAAACAGTGAAAGAAATAGTGGCTAAAAGAATGCAAATAGCACCTCCTTTTTTGAGATATCAGAAAATGAAGTACCCCCTATGAGTAATACACATAAGACATTATATATATATATATATATATATATATATATATATATATATATATATATATATATACAGTATATATACATCCGCTATGTAACTAAATTTAATAGAATGACTATGGAAGTAGAAAATATTATTAAAAGAATTTGGCAGATATTAAAGTCCATGTCTGAGTTGTTCAATCTTTTGAGTAATAAACCATGATTTACATATAGAAATTGTATAAGTTTGAAAAGGCAACTTTGCTATAAGGACTTTAAGATTAATGCCATGACCCCCGTTGTGAATAAGTATGGCATGCTGCCTTGTTATAATTGTAGCTGTTATAAGAATATTTGTAGTTTGGTAGAATTTGAACATCCTGTAACTAAATATAGGTATGAAATTAAGTATCAGGCAATGTGCAATACAACATTAGTAGTTTATTTGGGTACTTGTGTAAAATGCGAAAGTTTCTATATAGGAAATGCTCATGGTGGTTAAAGGACCGCATTGTTGTGCATAAGTCTGAAATTAGAAGAAAAATGGTAACAAAAGTAAAACATATTACTGAAAATGATGAAACACATGAGTTTAAAGTCCTAGAAATGTTGTATAAGAATTTGAGAGGAGGTGATATTAATAATAAATTGGATATTGCTAAATATAATTAGATTACTAGATTTGATGCTGATAAACCTCCTGGTTTAAATAATATGATAACAATAAAAACATTTTAGTTGAAAGACAAATGCAATATAAATAATACTAGATTAAGTTGCATTTAATGATAAGTACATTGTAATGTGAATAAGAACTCATATGTAGTTATTTATGTCAATGCTTGTATTTAAATGGCTTTCTTTTTTATGATTTTTTTTATGAAAAGTTTATCTAATGTTCTTTTAAGTATTAATTGTTTGGATGTTTTCATTGGTTGGCTGTATCATCTGTACTGTGTTTTTAAAGTATAAAATGGTTGACGTTTTAAATTTTGAAAGAATACTGATGAAGGGTGATCCTGAAAGCTTTATTCTGTTGTGTTAATAAATTGAGCATTTCTACTTGTTGGGATTTGTTTTCTTCATGTTCTTGCAGTTCCCTGTGGTTAACTGCAGTCAACTCATATCTCTGGTCATGTGAAAGTGTCCCATTATAGAATCTAATAGTTTATTCTTAAAACTTTGATAAATCATGAGTAGTACAACTGTTAAAAGTCTGCAGAAAAATTACTACAGCTTAAGGATAGTAAGAATGTGATTATATCCTACGTACTTGACAAAATTAATATTGTAGAAAGTACCAGTGGGTGACTTCAAGTTTAGTTATTTCTGCCTACTCCTCCATAAAAACAAAACAAAAAAGAAACGTTGAAAGAAAGCTGGATATATATCAATGATATGAGCAAATGTGAGCAAATATAACATAACTACAGGATGCCTTGGAGTCACTGTTTGGAAGATGTCCAACATTATAAGAAAACACTGCAGAATGCAAGAAACTCTGCATAGGGTTTGTGTAGAGCCTCCTCAGAGTGTTCTTGTCTACACAAAGTTATGCCTGTGGCAGTGTCATACATGAAGTGCAGCAAGCTTAAACAAGACTTCACTGTGTGCACCAATGTTTTTGAACCATGAACCCTCTTCAGGAATGTGGATAGCATTTCCATGTAAGGTTTCTGTCTGTTAAATTTTGATTGTACTCAGTGATTGACAGCACAGCAATTGCTTTCCCTTGTTTGAAATTTGGCAGGGTCCCAAACACATTTGAATTGAGAAAAATCATAAAAGGGATCATTCCATAGATATGTCATTTTGCATTTATTTTTATTTATTTTATATAGTTTATTGTTTTACTTCCCTCTGTTTTTTTTTTTGTTTGCTTGTTTTTTTTTTTGTTTTTCACATGTTTGCACAATGCTTAGCTCATTTGTGTGACTGGACCAACCATGTTTCAGACCTGACTCAAACAGCCAAAAATAGAAAGAGGATGCATTTAATACCACTGAGCATTGCACAAACCTGGTAAGGGTTAACAATGAATACTAATATAGGATATATCAAATTAATCTTGTGGCAATAGGTGGTAAGTCTAGGTCTAGAGTGCAAGTGGTTCTGGGTTCTAGTACAGGGCAAGCAAATTTTTCTTTTCCTGTGATGACATTGTAGATTACACAAATGAAGTGCAGCACAGGCAAGTGTTTTCTTAACTTTCTTGTGACACGATCTGTAAGTTTAGAACTACTGTACACATGGTCTTGGGTTCAAACTCCACACATTCCATACACTTTTAGTGTTGTTCCATGTCGCATCATATGTACCATCACTCCTAACACCTGACATAGTATAGCTCATATTAATATTTACATGTATTAGAGCTGAGACACTAATAATGTGTCAGATATTCATCTATTAATTTATATGGGTGTTGTGCATATATTATCAAAAGTATGACTATGGGTATAACGTGTTTTATGTTCATGGAAGTATATTTCTACAATCTCATTTGAACAATAGTTACATATGTGGTTGTATATCATATAACTTTGGAACTGCATTGCTTTTTTTCTTTTTTTATTTGCTACTGTTGTGCATTGCTTACCATCACACAGACAGACCCTGTCTTACCATGTTTGTGCAATGGTAAGCAATGCACACTTTTTTCAAATGTAGCAAAAACCAGACAGTGCTCACTCTCAGTAAGTGCAATACATGCAATTGGCAGGAAAACATGATATTTAAAGTGGAATTGGTGGGAAATGTTTATTATACATTGACCTTGATCTTTAGGAGACATGGCTGGTGCTGGAGAGGGTGTGCACTTCTGAGCACAATGTTGGAGTGTTCAGGAGTCCACAGTCTTTGTTGGGCTCTTAGTTAAGGAGCATGTCTGCCTCCTTTTGCAGAGGGTCTATTCAGGTTCTCAGTATAAGTCTCAAGCCTGAACTAGTTTGGCTACAGCTTTTACCAGTGTGACAGGTATCCCATGCACTGGTGAGCAATGTCATCATCATCATTATAATGATTTCCATGGGAGGAAGAGGGATACCCTCGATCAGTGGATCAGGGAATATAGAGCAGGGAACACTCCACAGATGTGTAAGTATAAAATGCTTTGACTAGTTGTGAAAGTTGTAGCTAGTATTCATAATGGCATCCTGTTTTGTTTTTCTCTTTCCACATCTGCTGAAGAAAGGGCCTTGAATGTGAGGTCTCATGCAGCATGCCTGGCAAGGATGACAGAAGCATGTGGTATGTATGCATATAAAAAGTACTGTTATTGTAGCTTTAACAGTTGAAGACAAATTATTTGTTCTTTCAGACAGTTTTCGATAACTGAGCATGCATATCTGAACTGTAAAAGAAAGTATGCTTGCCTCAATCTGTAGAAAAAAGCAGCCATTTCACATTCTCAAATAACAGTGAGCATGCATTCATAAGATAGAAGAGGTCACTTAAGGTTAATCATTTGTTAACTGAGGGGTGGAGCTAGAAAGTAAACCTTCTATTTAAGGGGTAAAATAAAACATTTCTGAGCTTTACCAGAAAGGCTCATCCAGACTCTGCTACACTTTGCTGTGAAGGAAAGGTTAGTTTGCTTTTAATTTTTGTATTTTGTATATTTTAAAAACTGTAGTTTGTTTTCTTTACCTTGTGTTTTACTTGCATTCTGCTTTAACAGCATATTAAAACTTCAAAAAAGACCACAGCTCACTCTCTCTCTTCTGAGTCAGGCAGAAATTAGAACTGATCAATTAAGGACTCATTCATAAGATAGAAGAGGTCACTTAAGGTTAATCATTTGTTAACTGAGGGGTGGAGCTAGGAACTAAACCTTCTATTTAAGGGGTATAATAAAACATTTCTGAGCTTTACCAGAAAGGCTCATCCGGACTCTGCTACACTTTGCTGTAAAGGAAAGGTTAATTTGCTTTTATTTTTTGTATTTTGTATATTTTAAATACTGTAGTTTGTTTTCTTTACCTTGTGTTTTACTTGCATTCTGCTTTAACAGCATATTACAACTTTAAAAGAGACCAGAGCTCTCTCTCTCTTCTGAGTCAGGCAGAAATTAGAACTGATCAATTAAGGACTCATTCATAAGATAGAAGAGGTCACTTAAGGTTAATCATTTGTTAACTGAGGGGTGGAGCTAGGAACTAAACCTTCTATTTAAGGGGTAAAATAAAACATTTCTGAGCTTTACCAGAAAGGCTCATCCAGACTCTGCTACACTTTGCTGTGAAGGAAAGGTTAGTTTGCTTTTATTTTTTGTATTTTGTATATTTTAAATACTGTAGTTTGTTTTCTTTACCTTGTGTTTTACCTGCATTCTGCTTTAACAGCATAATAAAACTTCAAAAGAGACCACAGCTCTCACTCTCTTCTGTGTCAGGCAGAAATTAGAACTGACCAATTAAGGACTCGTTCATAAGATAGAAGAGGTCACTTAAGGTTAATCATTTGTTAACTGAGGGGTGGAGCTAGGAACTAAACCTTCTATTTAAGGGGTAAAATAAAACATTTCTGAGCTTTACCAGAAAGGCTCATCCAGACTCTGCTACACTTTGCTGTGAAGGAAAGGTTAGTTTGCTTTTATTTATTGTATTTTGTATATTTTAAATACTGTAGTTTGTTTTCTTTACCTTGTGCTTTACTTGCATTCTGCTTTAACAGCATATTAAAACTTCAAAAAAGACCACAGCTCACTCTCTCTTCTGAGTCAGGCAGAAATTAGAACTGATCAATTAAGGACTCATTCATAAGATAGAAGAGGTCACTTAAGGTTAATCATTTGTTAACTGAGGGGTGGAGCTAGGAACTAAACCTTCTATTTAAGGGGTAAAATAAAACATTTCTGAGCTTTACCTGAAAGGCTCATCTGGACTCTGCTACACTTTGCTGTGAAGGAAAGGTTAGTTTGCTTTTATTTTTTGTATTTTGTAAGTTTTAAATACTGTAGTTTGTTTTCTTTACCTTGTGTTTTACTTACATTCTGCTTTAACAGCATATTAAAACTTTAAAAGAGACCAGAGCTCTCTCTCTCTTCTGAGTCAGGCAGAAATTAGAACTGATCAATTAAGGACTCATTCATAAGATAGAAGAGGTCACTTAAGGTTAATCATTTGTTAACTGAGGGGTGGAGCTAGGAACTAAACCTTCTATTTAAGGGGTAAAATAAAACATTTCTGAGCTTTACCAGAAAGGCTCATCCAGACTCTGTTACACTTTGTTGTGAAGGAAAGGTTAGTTTGCTTTTATTTTTTGTATTTTGTATATTTTAAATACTGTAGTTTGTTTTCTTTATCTTGTGTTTTACTTGCATTCGGCTTTAACAGCATATTAAAACTTCAAAAAAGACCACAGCTCTCTCTCTCTTCTGGGTCAGGCAGAATTTTTTCCTGCCCTCCCACCCAGTCACAGTTGTCTTGTTAAATACCACTGTCTTTCTAGTTGCCTGCCTCTTATGTTAATCTGACCATATAGCTCATTTCCTTTCTACTTTCACTGGCTTGTGTGAGTAATCACTAAATCAAAAACCCCTCCCCTTCAACTATTTAAATTTATTGGCCATCCTACTGTATTCCATAGTACCGGAATACAAAACTGACCACCCCTTTCAACCCATCTTGCTGTTTTAAAAATAGTAACTCTCCACTAAACCTTAACTTTTTAAACAGGCAAAATTTAAGTTACCTACTTTCATGTCTAACTTCTCTAGTGCACACTGCAGTGTGCATTTTATTTTCATCTTACCTTTAAGCATCCCTTTGACTAGCACTTTCCCTAATACCTGCTGGAAAGCACAAGGAAGCCTTAAACTGATACAAGCACTCAACTCTCCTTGTTAATAAGGAGAAATTAATAGTAGGCACTAAACAGCCTATAATTGCAAATTACCTTGCTAAGGTAAGGGAAAACAGCTCCTGTATTTTACAAAAAAAAAAAAAAAGCACCAAACCAGGCATGTCCAAGGGTCAGCTTCTGGTGATTTCTCCTGTCCACCTGGTGAATCTGGGCATACTGGGGCAATGCAGCAATTGCCTCATGTACACAGACAACCCTCTCCTCCTACCACCCAACACTACAACCTGTGAGAGATGCACTTACATAGCCAAAATGGAAGCAAAGCTCTCTCCACCCAAGATTGTGCTAGACAGTCAAGAGGAGAAGGTTAACACCCACACTACACCTCAAGCAACACATAGCCCTTCTAAACCTACACCACCAACACCCACATATAGCAACATTAAATCCACATATGCAGAGGAACTTAACTGTAACCTGCCCAAGCAACAAGGGCCTCTGAAGCTGAAACGCAAACAAACACCAATCACAGTATCTCTCTGCCTGGGATGACATGATTGACTGACCATGATGCTTTGCCAGAGATGGTCTGCACCTGTCGCCCCTGGGATTCAGGTTACTAGCTAAGGCTCTTGCCACCCCTATAGTGCCTTTTTTAGGCAAAGTTCAAAGGGCAAAACCACCACCGTAACAAGTACAAGCATGCAAAATCTGAAGGTAATGCTACTCAGTGCTAGAAGTCTAAACCACAAAATGCACTCTCTCGATGCACTCCTAAAAATGGAGAACATCAATATCTGTGCAATAACTGAGACCTGATTCAAGGCTCCAGAGAGCACCCCTGCAATACCAGGCTACAACTCTTACCACACTTTTTGGCCACCAAAACAGGACCGAAACACTAAAGGTAGAGGAGTGTCAATATTCACCAAGGATATTCACACCACCAGGCTAGCTGCCCAACACAATGCATCTGAAATTCTTCAGGTGCAACTAACACTAGGTAAGACTGCAATCCAAATTGTAACTTGCTACAGATCCCCCACCATACCCCAAGATTCTCACTACACCTTTCTAAACATTCTGGAAAATATTAAGATAGAACCAAACACCCTAATACTGGGTGATTTTAACTACCCTGCCATTAACTGGGAAAGCTACTCATGTACCAACACCTTTGCCCAACGGTTCTTGGAATTCATAAATTCCAATGCCCTGGATCAACTAATCCATAGTCCCACCAGGGGCTCCAGTATCCTAGAACTGGTCATTACCAACATGGGAAATTGATGCACTACACCTATGGTCACCCTCTCGTTAGTCATGTCTGACCATAAGCTAATCACCCTTAGCATCCACATTCCACCCCCACCCCCCAGTAAGGAAACCTCCATAAAAAACTTCTCCAAAGCCAACTTCATGCTACTCAAGTCAGAAGTGACAAACTTCATGACACCCATGCAGACGGGAGCTGAAAGTTCACCTTCTGAATTCTATACTAAGGCACTGTACGAGCACAACCACTCATGTATAAATTGTGCCATCCCAAATACAACCAAGATGCTCTCATCCAAAAAAAAAGAAGCCAATCTGGTGGTCCCCTGCCATAAACAAACTTTACAACAAAAGGAAGAAACTGTTGCAGAAAAGAGAAAAATCCCAGGATACAAAAAACTTCCTTACCAGTCTCAGTAAGAAACTGAGATCCATCATAAAATCCTCCAAAGCTAGTTACGAAAATAAAATTGCCAAAGATTCCAAAGACAACCACAAGGCATTATATAACTATGTCAAGAATCTAAATGGCAATGCTCAGATCTGCTCTGAGCTAAAACAGAATGGCATTAAATATACTGACCCCAAGGATATTGCCAATATCCTGGCAGATCGATTCAGTGCCAACTTCACCCCTCCTCTCACCCCCTAAATGGCCCATCTCAATACCGGAAGATTGCCAAATTCCGGTAATAATGGCCACACAGGTAAAAAACTCACTCTCTAAAGCTAAGAATACAGCATCCATGGGACCAGATGACATCCCGGGCTGTGTACTACATGAACTACAATATGAACTGGCACCTCACCTAAGTATCATGTTTAATCATAGCCTCACCTCAGGTTTCATGCCAACTGAGTGGTGCACAGCTACAGTTATCCCACTCCACAAGGGGGAATCCCCCATGGATCCCAGAAACTACCATCCCATCAGTCTGACAAGCCTTATCTGCAAGGCCATGGAGCGTATTATCATGGAACTTATAAACAAAGACATTGGCAACCTTCAAACACTGGACCCCACCCAGTTTGGGTTTGTGAAAGGTCAATCTTGTCTCCTGAACTTGATTGACTTCTTCCAATCAGTCTCCAGAGCCATGGACAAGGGTAAGGTGGTCCACACAGCCTATCTAGACCTTGCCAAGGCCTTTGACACCACCCCCCACTCTGGAATCATAGATAAACTTACTAAGCTGGGCATTAATCCCTACATCACCCATTGGGTTGCTACCTGGCTTACTGATAGAACCCACACTGTAAAAGTAGCCGACTCCAAATCCAGCTCCAGACAAGTGATAAGTGGAGTACCTCAGGGTTCAGTCCTGGGACCGCTCTTGTTTGGCATCTACTTCTCTGAAGTACAGGCCAACACTAAGGGACTCTGGATAACAAAGTTCACAGATGACTGCAAACTGGGAACCATTATTGAATCCCCAAATGATGTGGATACTCTACAAAAGGGCCTTACAGAAACAGATGCTTGGTGCCAGAGCCATGGGCTCAAGCTCAATGCCAAGAAATGTATAGTTATCCCCTTTGGGAAAATACATGTATCCATGAATTACCATATAGGTGGCAGTACACTAAACACCGAAAGTATGATAAGAGACTTAGGGACATAGGTGGACAGTGGTCTCACCTTTGATAACCACATCGCCACAACAGTCAGGAAATCCTTCTATGTGGCACACCTCATCACTAAGGGCTTTTCATCCAGAAAAAAGGAGGTCATTGTCCCACTGTACTCATCCCTCATTAGACCCATTATAGAATACAATGCCCTGTTTGGTATGTACCTCTCAAGACATCTGCAACAACTGGAAAGGCCACAGAAATACCTCACTAAAAGAATCACAGACCTAAAGCAGATGCCCTACGCTGACCGCCTTAAAAAACTCCAGCTATACTCTGTCGCATATCGTGTACTCAGAGGTGATCTTTGCTTAACATACAAGGCCATGTCAAACCCAGAGCTGTTGGACATGCTACACTTAAAGAAATCCCAATCCCTCAGAGCCACATGCTCCAGGGAGCTAAACCTTGTTATCACAATAAACAAAACATGCTGGAGGGATAGGTTTCTGACCGAGAGACTCCCCAGACTCTGGAATAGATTGCCCATACATGTCAAGCAGAGTGCCTCTTTGGTCCTCTTCAAAAGGAACCTTGACGATTGGATGGGAGAAAGGAAATTCATCCCGGGGATCACGTCAGTCGCCCTGCTAGACAGGGGTCCAGGGAAGTAAACAGTGTAGGAAGAAATTGCCAGGGAATTGTTATGGCTAGGCTTGTATAGGCCCTAGGGCTGATAGCCTAGTACCAACCTATGAACCTATAAAGTGTAAAATTATGCATGTGTTAGTCTGTAGTCCAAAAGAAAAGCACAGTATGCCACTAGTCAGCGGTTGTGGGTTCTAAGACCAGACTTCCCAAATATACAATAGTGTTATGTTTTCATCATTATATACACAATACTATTAGCTAATCATCATTATAGCAAGTTACTTTCAGACCTCAATATCTCTAGCATGGATGGCCTGCTGCCAAGTGTAATAATGCATATGTACAATATATGCACACATGAATGATTGCTGGCTGCAATCTAATCAATATTACAGTGGCCATCTGTTAGTAACTGGGTAGTCTTCAAAGTAATAAAGAAATTTCTTAGGAGCTGGTAGTGTTAAAAGTAAAACATAACAGAATAGATTGAAATAATTGTGGAAAACTTTTGTATATTAACTAAGAGGTTAGTAATGCTTTCCTGCTTTTTTTCTGTCACCCCCACCCTTTTCTTTTTTTATTGTTTAATTTGTTTTCATTTTGTTATTCTTATATATAATTTTGTATTTCTTTGTTTAATTTATTATTTCTAATTTTGCTTGTATTTCTTATATAAATTTGTTTTTGTTATTATCATTATGTGTAATTTTTGTTTTTCTTTGTTCATCTATTTATTTTTAATGTGTCTATTTTTTATTTTCATTTTTTATTTTAGAATTGTATTTTAATGTTTATTTTTAAATTACTACAGCACAGCAGGGTAGGCAGGTCCCATGTGATCCTCCTACTCTCACTCCACCGGCTATAGCACCAAGGCCCAGTACTTCTGGGCTGCAGCCTGGCAGCACCCCTTCTGCTCCCCTTGCACTACCTGGGTCCTCAGGTAGTCCTGCTCCAGAGGATAAGCCTGTGGTCCCCCCTGGGAGCAGTGGTGGAAGGGGTGCATTTATCACCAGGAATGTGTTGCCAGGTATGGCTTGCAGGATTGTCCACCATACAGTGGACACACACCTACACCAGATGAAACTCCTGCTGTCTGTCCTGGTACAGAGTACCCATCAAAGATGCACATGTCAGGCACTGCAGCTGCTGGCACAGTGAAGGGACAGCAGTGACAGTCCACTGGATGAGGACTCGATTCTCACTGTCACCCGTCCTGGCATCCATGAGACTTCAATTTTCCCACACTCACCCCAACCATGGCTTTCAGCCCCCATTGTGTCTTTCACCATCCATGTGTCTTGTGTTGTATGTCCTGTTTGCCAACAATTGCTTCCTACCATTGCCAACTTGCCTGCCCCAGACATACCTATGTCCCTTCCCCAACATTCTTCTCTCATAAAAAAAAAAAAAAAACTCATGCCATACATAGCTCTCCATTTTGCACATGTGTCTACTTGACACATTTGATTTAATTCAATTGGCTATACAACATAATTATGTTATTGTCACATCTGTCTCTGGAAGTGACAGTCCAAATTCAGCTAATATTATATACATCTGATCAGTTTTTACTGCTGACGAAGTGGATAGCTATGGTTCTTTCCTACACCCTTCCTGCACATTCCTGCCCTCCTTTCACTTTGTTTTTTTCCCCTGCTTGCTTCCCATGTCACCATTTTCCTATCGTCCCCATTTCTTTTTTTAAATAATGATTGCACCATGGTGCATGATGTGCAGCATTGCTAAGCAAAAATAAAAGGCAGTAGTATCAGTAAGTATATGTAAAATTATCATACACTTGTAAAATTCATGCCTACACCACATATTGAACCCAGTATCATCTGCCTCCAACAACAATGGATTAACCCATCCGGATACAGAGTGAGTTCATTAGCAGGTATATTTTATACAATTAATATCAACTGCCACATTTTATCTTTATATTTTCCATTTGTACTCACCAGTGCTTACTCCTTATATCACCAATGTCATCATTGCACAATAGACATGAATGTTCTATAAAGCCTTAGTGTGCAATCCCCATTTATTTTTATAAAACATGTGTGAGCCATGCTGCGCATCACACACCCTCACTAAGCAAGGTAAATAAAAACTTTAATAAATAACAGAAATGAGAATAGTAGTGAATAGTATTATCCACTGCTTTATGTGGAACCAGTTCTATGTGGCCAGAAAAGAAACTTATGACTGCCTGAAGTCAATTGCTACCTGCAGCCAAAGATTCAATTAAGTAGCAGGCATATGCAACAGCAGTAAAGTCTGTAATTTTCTATTCAATGTGTAAAATACACCTGTTACTCAACTGATGTTCTAGCACTATCTGTTAATGCATCGATTCAACCTTGTTTTGGTTCAAATTGTGCTGGATTCAAATACAGGTGTAAGTAACAGTTTCACATACTTTTAAGTGTAAATAAAAATTATAAATTGGATACTTATGTATCTGTGTCATCATTTTTGTGGAACATGGTAGTGGTTTCAAATACAGGTTTATGTAATAGCTCTAATTGGTAGGTGCATGTCATTGCATGATGTGCACTATCATGCACATATTCACTAAAGAAAAGAAATGAGGAAGACAGGAAACTGGTGAATGGGGAGTAAACAGGGGGAAAACAAAATGAAAGGAGGGCAGGGATGTGCAAGAAGGGTATAGGAAAGATCCATAACTACCCATTTCTGCAACAGCAAAACATGATAATATATGAAGAATATTAGCTGAATTTGGACTATCACTTCCAGAGAGAGAAGTGACCACAACACAATCATGTTGTATAGCCAATAGGACCAAATCAAGCAGGTCATGAAGACACATGTGTGAAATGGTGAGGTATGTATGGGATGATATTTTATTTGGGACAGGTGCCCTTTTTTCCTTTTGGTAGAGAGAAAGGGGAATGTTGGGGTAGGGACCTAGGTATGTGTGGGTAAGGTAAAGTGAGTAGGTGATGAAGCAATGGCAGACAGATAGGACATACAAGATGAGACACAGGAATGGTAAAGGACACAAGAGGGGGGTGAACACCATGGTTGAGGAGAGAGGGGGACATCAACAGCCTACAGATGTCAAGTTTGGAGACAATGAGAATCGAGTCCTTGCTGAGTGGACTGTCATCACTGTCACCTCACTGCACCGATGGCTGCAGAGTCTAATGTCTGCATCTCCTTGTGTTATTCAGAATAACAATGGACAGCAGTGTCTCCATGTGGTGTAGGTGTGCACTAACTGTGTGGCATGCAATCCTATGCACCAACCCTGGAAGTTTGTTGCGGGTGATAAAATCACTACCTCTGCCACTGTCATGGAGGGAACCACTGGTCTATCCTCCAGGGCAGAACTACCTGAGGCCCTAGGTAGTGCAGGGGCAGCAGAGGGGGGTGCTACCAGATTGTGTCCCTGATGTTCTGGCACTTGATGCCATAGCCAGTACAGTGGGGACAGGTGGCTCCCATGGGACAAACCTACCCTGCTGTGCTGTGGAAAAAAAGAACAAAAAAGAACATAATGGTGGGGAGAGAGAAAAAAGGCAGAACATTAGCAACATCATAAATGACATACAAAGCAGTGATACAACTATTTCACTCTAATATGTTAGCTGTACTTTAAATTGTACAAACTGTAATCAAACTTTTTTATAATGTTTCTGAATAATCAGTTAATAACAGATGCACACTATAGTACAGATTTCAGCCAACGATCCTTGATGTGTGCATCTATTGTCCATATGCAGGTTGCAGTTCTACTTACATTTTCCAGCAGGCCATTTGTGCTACTGTAAGAGAAGTTTGCAGTTACAATGCAAAAGTGATAAAAGCATAACAGTACTTGTTCATTTGGTAAGTGTGGTGTTTGAACCCACAACTACTGACTACTCTCTCCTACCATAGTATTCTGTGTTCCCACAGAGTACTGCATGCATACTTTTCTTTTACAGTTGTGAGCTGCATGCTCTGTTTTATAGTACTGTGTTCATATGTCTCAACCTCTCACAGCAATAAATGTGGACAAACTCATATGTAATAGGGGACAAAGTCCAAAAACTAGGGATGACTCTTACATACTTGCTCTTACAAACTTATTAAGGTGATACAGTAAAAGGTTTTGCACTTGCATGCCTTTTCTGAAGAGTCTGAGATCTGAATCTCATGTCTGACATGATTTAGTGACATCAGTCCTCAACCCTTTTGCAGTTATTTGACTGAAAAACAAAATGTTATCTGTAACTATACAAAGACTGGGCATTCTGTGGAAATCTGTACAGTTCACAGGTATTACTGCATTGCACACCAACTAACCCCATACCTTACAACCTCTTACAGCCAAAAATGTGGGACAAGCAATAAATAATGGGGATACAAAGGCACATACATAGCAACACATTTTACATATTCTTCTACAAACATAGAAAAGTGATGCAATAACAAGCTTTGTATTAGCACAGATGTTCTGAAAGATATGAAGTATGAGACATAAATGTAATTTTCTGACTGCAGTCCTCAACGCTTTGGCTAAGATTTGCCCGACAAACACAATTTATGAGAAACAAACCAAAATTATTAGGCAGCAATCTAAACAGTCTGCAAAACCCATACTGTTGAGAGGTATTACAAAGCAGTCTTTAACTTTTAATGCTACAATAACAGTACTGTTGTGATTCATACATACCACATGCTGCTCACATCCATGCCAATCTACTTTCATGGTCTCTAACATTCAGATCATGATCTGCCTCAGCTGTGGAAACAAACAGAACAGAACAGAATACCATTATGAATACCAAGTATGACTATATGCAGCTTTAAACTATTACAAGTAATGTCTTAAACTCATACTTACACATCTGTGGGGTGCCACGAGTCCAATATTCCTCTATCCCATGGTCAAGGCTATCCCTCTTCCTCATCCCGAGGTCTTGGTAGTGGCTCTTACACTGTTCACTTGTGCAGAGGATACCAATAACACTGGTCAGAGCCTAGGACAAACTATCCCATGCCTCTGTCCTTGATTTTGAGCCATGATAGTGCCTCTGCAGGTGCTGGGACACATGTTCACTCACTAGGAATCCAACAAACACTTTGGACTTCTGGATATCCCACCTTTGAGCCCTAAATCTCAAACTCTCTCCAGAAATTTCTTCCATATCTGTCACAGAGCAAGACCAATGTAGAATGATATTCTCCCACCAACTGCACATATTGCATTTACTCAGAGGGTGCACTTTTTAATTTGGCAACATTTGAAAAAGCTGTGGGTTGCTTACCATTGCTCATACAGGGTGCAAGGGTGCAATGTGTTTGCATGATGGTAAGTGATGCAGAAGTTTGGTAACTAATGCAATTTCCATGTTATCTGAGATATATCCAGTTATGTAACTGTGTGGGCCCAATGGGAAGTGCATGCCAAGCTATATAGTAGGAATATACTTGCCTAAACATAGTACACATTATACCCACAGTCATACTTTTGCTATTAACTAGACAATACATAGACTAATAAATAATTACATAACTGACACAGTATTACTGAGACAGTCCTAAGTCATATGAATACTATATAAGCTACACTAGGTCAACTGCTATAAGTGAGAGTGAGTAAAATGTGAATTTGAACAACATCACACTTGAACTTGAATGGCATACACTCTATTCAAGCCATGGACCATATGGATGTTAGTCCTACACTGGCAGCTATTGCCACAGGAAAGTTGGGAAAACTATTCTCTATGTGTCAGTTCATTGCTAAATACTGCAATGTCACAACAGTAAAACAAAGACTTTACCCCTCGAATCCAGGACCATCTAGACTTTGGACATAGACTTAATACCTGCTGCCACAATGTAAGTTGCATAACATCCCCTAAATTAGTATTCATTGTTAAGTTCTCACTGTTAACTGCAGCACAAGGGTGCTTAGCATGTTTGTTAATGCACCATTACATTAATAGAAAGCATCTGGTTTCTATTTTTGGATGTCTGGGTCCTGTCTGCTACCTGGGTGGTCCAGTCGTCCATTTTGTGCAATGCTGGTCTACACACAAAACTGATTAACATAGTCAAACCTGTTTATGCTAAGCAGGGTATTGCACAAACAATACTTTCCCCATCATCCACTGAAGTAAAACAGATGAAGAAAAAGAAAGGGGGGAATACAGTTTGTCATTATTCAAATCTCACTCCAATGCACCTTCAGAAAACAGGATGGGTGCCTTATCCCTGTTTGCCACACAAACAGTTTGGCAGCAAACAACTTTAAATTATCCATTATACAACAATCTTCCAAAATGTATTGTAACTGATATCAAGGCACCAGTTCTTATTTATACGTGTGTTATATGAAATAGATTTGGATGTACTGCACTTAGTGATCACACAACCTGTTAGGACTATTGTTTGAAATTATACTAATCTGTGTTATCAGTTATTTGACCAGTATTCAGAAATATGCATTTTGAAAGCCAGTCTACCTCATTTACCTTACAATGTGTGTGTACATTAACTGCGAATAGTATGATATGCAGTTGTCAGCAAATGAAGGCCAGGTTGGATGGCACAAAAAGCATACACACTCTTTTGGTAGTGGGAGCAAAGGTGAATTCCTGTGATGGCACATGCAAGAGTACACTGTTCTTTCGAGAGGGAGGGGGGGCAAGCTGAGGTCATGTTATAGCACAACTTCTCTATTTAAAGATATTCCATTACAAACATATGATGCTATATTGAGGCCATGCACTGATCAACAGTACTTTGGAAAGTTAGGAATGTATGAATCTTGCATGGCTGAAGACTACTACTTTCTAATGGGCACATACAAGTGAAATAACTCTATGCTGTCACATGTTACTTGAATTTCTGTACACATCTCCCACCTTTTACCTGCTTATTGTACCAGGTGATGAAATACAAGTACATGCCATAATAGTATTATACATTACAGTACATGTTCAGGACTTACCTTGTAAATGCTGTGTCTATACTCCATAATTTTTTGAAATTCCTAGGAAAAACCAGCATGGAGTCTGCATGAATGCTTTATATCTTGTTGAATAGCTTCACAAGATTGGTTGGTTAGCATGCAATTCACCTGTTAATGTAGTAATTAGCATCTCTGGAACACAGACTAAGACAGACGCAATCCATTAATAATGTACTCCATTATAAAAAGGCAAATGTGTAGCTAGCCAAACTGATGTTGAGGAGTTAGTACATTGTCAAACTCACTACAACTGTATTTCTTCACAGTATATCTCTACAGAGGAGTATTGCACTCCAGCAGGTATGTTCCCATTTTGTTACCTACATAATGTAGTTAAGAATAAATGTGAAGTAATTGCTTTTATTTATTTTATTTATTTATTTATTAACATTTGTTAACCGGGTTGGTCCTGCTGGGCTTGTGGCCCATTTTCAGAGGAGACCCGAGGAGAAAAGCTCCAATCAAAAAGGTGATATACAATTAAAAAGCAGAATACACCATTTTACAAATCACAGTATTTAAAGCAATAAATGGAAATATCAAGAATAATTTTGCATGTTGATCAATACACTAATGTAACATGCAGTGTGTGTTGTAGTTGGTAGAAAGCAGGCACAATTGGTTGCATAGGAGAGCACACAATAATGTATACACAAACTAGTAAAATTTTACAAGAGAGTTTTTTGAGCAGTCATTCACATTTGAGGGGACAAAACAGTAAGAGACACCTTACGATAATTGGACATAACAAAAATGATTATGCATGTTGATCAATATATCAAAGAAACACACAGAGTGTGTTATAGTTAGTAGAAAGTAGGCTCAATAATTCAACAAATAGAGCACACAGTAATGTTATATACATAGACATGTGCATTTTTAAAATAGGTTTTTGTGCAATCAGTCACATTAGAGGGAGAAGCAGTAAGAGACACCCTAGAAGGAGTGGTGCAGGAAATGTGGTGGTGCAAAAAGTAGGGGGAGAGAGGCATCTAGGAGGGTGATAGAGGACTTGTGTTGGGTCATAGCAGGGACAGGTCTTGGAGTTATGAAGTTGAGTCTTTAGTTCATTTTTAAAGTGTAGGGAGTGGGTTATGGAGCGCATGTGAAGGGGAAGCTTGTTCCAAGCCTGAGCAACAGAGTGTTTGTAAAGTAGTTTGTCTACAGTTTTTTTTTTTGGTTGGTAGATATCTAGTTGGTTCTGGTTAGAGGTGCGAAGGGGCTGAGTTGGGGTATAGAGGGATATCAAGGAAGCAAGAGATGGGCAGAGTAAAAGTTTGTAAAGGATAGAGTGTAGCATTAAAAACTGAGATAGCTGCAGTTGTTGGGGAAGTTCAAGCTATTGGAGAGTTTAGTGAAATATAGTGATGTGCATTGTAAGGGGAGTTAGTTATAAATTTAGCTATTTTGTGGTATGTTTGTTGGAGTTTGTTTAGAGTTGTGATCTAAATATTGGTGAGAACTGGGGTGGGATATAGGAGGGAGGGGAGGAGGAGTGCCTGTGCTAGGGTGAGTCTAGAGTTGGAGGTTAGAAGTTTTTTTGTTCTGATGTAGTAGGCTCACTTTCTGATGTGTTTTCTTTATACATTGAAGTATGTGGAGACTGAATTTAAGTTTGTCATCAATGATGACCCCAAGGAGTTTAGCTTTCACACTTAAATCTGTATGCATTACTTAGAAGTGTAATGATGGCATGGTCTTTGTTGTCAAGCCATTTCAGAGGTACACAGCATTGAAAATACCTGAAAAGGGAATGCTGTGTTATAATTATGCACACGTTACATGGACAGGTGCATTGATAGCATTTTTACCATTTCAAAGATGTTTTGTTAGCACAATGGGTCCTCAGCCTGTCATTTTGTTGGGGGGGGGGTAGAACAAAGATGAGTTAGTGTTATGGCACTAACTGGACTGGACTGTTATTTTGGATGGGTCAGCACATTCTTCTTAATGCTGTGGCACAAACAATCATATGTTTCTCTTGTTACCACCCTTGTTTTGTATCCTCTATCATGTTATTTTATGAAATATGCAGACTTTTTCATGCTCATCCATGGGGGAATACTGACAGCCTTTTTTTACTGCTTTATCTGTAAACAGTTACTTTGCAGTTATGTGATCCTCATATGTATTATCATTCTTTTGTCTTGTAGGACACAATACACCTACTGATCATTGGCCCCCATTTACAGATACAGAGAATAATCTGATAATTGATGCCTTAAGGAAACATGCTGCTGTGCTGCTGTCCAGGGGGTGGGCCAATACTGCTGACCATACAGCCCTCTGGAATGAATTACTGGCCAACATTAACACCATTGGGTGACAGATTTGCACATATGAGCAGGCACATCACAGGGCCACAGAAATGACAACTATTGGATGTAGGTGTGCAGCTGCAGTGGCATGTGAATGACAAGTCAAAGGTGGAGGTGGTGCTGAAGAACCCCATCTCACTGCCACTGAGGAATTGCTGACGAACATTGCCCAGGAGAACTCCCAGCAATCCTTGGCACAGTATGTTATGGATGTGGCCACAACTCCTGCATACCGAGAGGTGCTTCCAGGTATGTTTTGTTAGATGATAATTAGAATACTGTGCCATACTGCAATAATTTCAATAATGTTTATGTCTGTGTCAGTTGTTTGTTGGGTTGGTGAATTTAGGATTGCTACAGTTATACGCTTAATTTGAAGTTGTCACCCACATTCTTGTTGAAATTTGAAGTACTGCAGATATAGAGGTGTAAATGTATTACCCTCTGTTTTGCTGTTAAATGTGATTATGTTGCCATTACCACTTGTTTTACTTATTTCAGGACCATCAGGAATACAGAGATGCAGGCCTCCTGCAGATGGTAAGCCTAATACATTTCTGTCAGTACTGTAAATAAATTTCAGGATATTTCATAATGTGTCCTCTCAGGCCTGTTGTATGTATTGCTGTATTGTCTGTAATAGTGACAGCAGTGCACTTTTTTAGCATATATTGCAGCATAGTAGTGCAGGTATTAATGTATTCCTGTGTTTCTCCCTTTTTATCACAGGTGAGCATAAAGTGGGAGTGTGGGCACTCTGACACCTGATGTCAGTACCTCAACAGACTCTGATAATGATGGTGGCCAAATTGAGGCACAGTTGGGGGGTGCAGAGGTTGAATCTGGCACAGAAGTTGACATCCAGCAACCACCTTTATTTCCCCGGATACAGCCAGTAGGCCTACGTCTACCCAGTCCACAGAGGCCAGAGATATTGGAAAGCATAAGGATGAGGATATTGATCAGGGGAGTGCGGCTACTGTGGCTTTAGTGCCTGTTTAATCTGTCCATAGCCAAAGTGTTGGCAAAGAGTCATGCAGGAGGGTTGATACAGCTGATCAGAGGAGGCCTGTTGTCCCTCCTCCATCTGGTGCCAGTGTCTCTGCCCTTGCCACTCTATTGATGTTTAGGGCTTCATGGAGGCGCAGGCATGTTCTGAAAGGTGCTCCAGCCAATTGTTCAGGGTTCTAGATGTGGCACAAGCTGATATCTGTGACTGCCTCCACTGTGTAGCCAAGTCAATGGATCAGTTGAAAGACATGTTGTAACATCGAGTGTCTGTGATGGAACAAGGGGCTTATAAAATGAACTGCTCAGTGTCTGTGATGATACATCTGCTGGCAGGAGGACTCCATCCATATGGGCATAGGTCAGCCACACCATCTGTTTCTAGCCAACATGGCCATGCTCAATCATGCTCCTATAGTGGCAGTACTTCTCCTGCTACATCAAGGAGTATGCTGTCCACACCCAGACATGGCAGGCCATGGGATTATGGTCCTGGGCATTCCCAAGAAGGGAGCATGTCCAGCAGACAACAGTCACATTCAGGTAGCAGCACTGCATCTGACCTTGGGCATGGAGGTGCCATTGTATCTCCTGGCAGAGCCAGGTTTCATGGTCAGCGGCGACAATGATGAACTGACAACTCTACAATGCACAGCTCGCAACTGTCCAACATATCAAGATGTAGAGCTACCACTGTGCTTGGTTATGTTCATACACACTGTTACACACCACTTTCACATGAATGACCTCTACAGACACACATACAACAGTTACTTAGTTCAGCCTGCCTGCTTCCCCATTCTAATTCACACACAGTCAGCAATCTTTGTTGTTAGCCTAGGCCTCCTAACCCCTCCCCCCACAACACCCTGTGGAAGTGATGATAACTGTGCTGTATCCCTGATTTCTCTCCTTTGGATTCAGGGAATCTAAAGTTTTGTGTCTGATGCACAGGGTGCTTAGCTGCATTATTGCTTAGTCTATCTACATTTGTGTTGTTTAAATGATAACTGTACCTGTGAATTATATTTACCTATCCAAGTTGTACTGTAGATAACATCGCCATTTCATTACATTATAGTGTATTCTCTTCTAAGAGTTGTGAAGTCAACAACTGCAATGAGTCTCATTACTTTCTAACTGTTCTCTTTAATGAATATCCAGAACACACATATGGTGCATATCATAAGTCAGGCCATCATATTCAGATCTCTGGATTGTACAACAGCAAAGCAGTGTCTTTCGGCTTCTCCCATTAGGGGTCACCACAGTGGATTACCAGTCGACAGATTGATTTGCAGTGGAGTTTTTATGGTATCAAGTTGCCAGCCCAGTGCCCAACATTCACAGAAGGCACACACACACACACACACACACACACACACACACACACACACACACACACACACACACACACACACACACACACCTACTGCATGTCTTTAAAACACACTCGATCACAGGGAGGACATGCAGACTCCATACAGAAGGTGTTCCAGCTGAGAATCGAACTGGAGAAACTTTTGCTGTGAGGCGACAATGCTAACCGCTGCATCATCACTGTCTCTGGATTGTATGCAACACTGTAGTATAATCACATCAGAACAGTACAGTATCACAATCTCTCTTACATGTAGCTCACCAAAAACATGCATCTGCAGGACATCCCACAGGGCTTTCTCATTAAGCTAACACGGAGCCTGCAAAACATGCCATTATGCATGTGTACAGATTAAAACACATGTCACTTTAATCTGTATTGTATCACACAATTTGATGTCTGCTTGACACCCAGGCCACTGTCTGATCATGTTCTGGTGAGATACATGCATATACAATACTCTGATATAGCCAATGCCATTGACATTATCTGGGAATAACAGTGTCCTACCTGCTGGTGTAAAATACTGTCTGTAATATCAAATTACAACTGACTCATAGAGAGACACACACACATACACACACACACACACACACACACACACACACACACACACACACACACACACACACACACACACACACACACACACACACTGTTGACTGCAGTGAGAATAGAACCCCTACCTACCTAAGCACACAGTCAACAGAACACTGAACTTAACACATACACCATGGCACAAGTCTAACTTGCACAGTGTCAGACAACCCTTTATGGATGATGACATCAGCAGTGTCTGTTGAGAACAAGATATGTGTCCCACTGATGGTGTAAAATGTTCTGTGTAATATCTAGTTACAGTTCACACACCCACACACACACACACACACACACACACACACACACACACACACACACACACACACACACACACACAGTTGATTACAGTTAGATTACAAGCCCTACTTAGCTAAGTAGATAGACTACAGAACATAGTACTTAATGCACACGCCATGGCACAAGTCTGACTTAAACAGCATGCAGGTGAACTTATAGTAGCAGACATCAGAAGGCCCTGTGAGAGACAACAGCATGGGAAGCTGGTATGGAAAGAATGTGTAGGGATGAGCAGCTTTCAAAAAATGGCCAGCTAAGCCATTGTAGAGGTAAATGGAGGATAGCACTTCTATTCTGCAGACTAGACACACACACACACACACACACACACACACACACACACACACACACACACACACACACACACACACACACACAAACACATTACAGAACACAGAAGTTAATGTAAGTGCCATGGTAAAAGTCGGACTTATACAGGAGTGCAGATGAACTTATAGTAGATGACATCAGCAGGCCATGTGAGGAACAACAGCTTGGGAGGCCTGCATAGGCACATAGAGTCATTCATCATATGAGACTAGTAGCCTAACAGCAGTAAGCAGCATAGAAGCCTAGCTGCATAACAGCTCAAGTACCCTTACTGAGCATATTTGGCTGTTTGAGTTTAGCAGAGCAAGGTGGTGAGCACCGCCAACTGGCACTGTCCATGAGGGAGCACAAAACATTACATGTCATCCCCAGGATTGTAATGCTTGTGGATGTGTGGCCAGCACATGGAATGAAATCAGACAGTATCATATATACATGTCCATAATACATTGGGCCATACCGCTCAACTTTTTATAGCAAGAAATCTGGACAAAGTCATACATATTGGGTTGAAAAAGTACCAAACATTTGGGGCACGTTTTACATACTGCTCTTACAAACCTATATAGTTGATAGAATAATATGTTTTGCATTAATGTGAATTGTCTGAAGGGTAGAAGTTTGGAAATTCAAATGTCTGTCATTGTTTTCTGGCTTCAATACTCAAGTATTTTCAGATTATTTGCCAGAAAACCAACTTTTTATGAAGAGCAAGGCAAAAATGTGATGCAAAAATCAGGACAGTCTGCAAAAATCTAAACATTTGAAAGATATGCATTGGGCAGAAGATATGCATGAACATGCATGTGAGATATATCTGTTTGCACGTAGGTAGGCAGTGCGCATATGTAAGCGGCATTGCTAATTTGTAGCAGTCACTCCACACCAGTTTTTCATGATGGCCAAAAGCATTTATTGAATATATCAGGTTTCTGGCTGCCTGTTTGCTTCCTAGGTGGTCTGATTTCAGCAATGCCATGCTTCATGCAAGACACATAAGCACAGCCAAACCTGCATTTTTTTTGTGTTTGCACTATGTGGTGCACTGTGAAAACAGGGGAATAAAAAAGAAAGATAGGAAAACAAATGGAAAGGAAGAGAAATGAGCAAGAGCAAGGTATGGCATGCACAGGACAAAATTATACTACATATCAGATATTTCTACATAGTTCAGTATTTGAACACTCACACCACTGTAGAATCAGAAAACAGGATAGATGCCTTAGGCCTCTTTGCCACACAAACAGCTTTGCAATGAAGAATTGAAGTCATTGTTCACACAACCAAATGCATTAGAATGTACACTGCTATGAGATATTCAGTTGTGACTTGCACTTTTAACCCTCTTTGTTATACTTAAACATAGTGCACTTACTGATCACACAACCTGATAGGATTCTGCTTGCAAATATGCAGCTTTTATATCCAAAAAGAAAAAGAAAAAGAAAAAGGAAACAGTGTTAAGAGCACTACAGTGCCAACAATTAAACCAATGAAATCAACAATGTCAGAGGTGCCAGAATAAGACCACAGAGATGTAAGCTTCACACCTATACAAACGTTTTAGTAATTACCAGCTGTACATACTAATTGCACACTAAACACTGAATGCTTAACTTAAATCATGGTGTTTTTCATCCCGTAAACACTGACACTTCCTCAGAAAAGTGAATAACCTATTATTAACCCCTCCTTTTATAACAATAAAACCATTAACTTGTAAACATAACATCATTTAAATAATTACCTAATGTGTCCTATTAAATGCAAAAAATGCAATTGTGTTTACATTAATAGAGACTGTATACTGTTAAGAAATAATAAAACCTATTCTTAAACAACTATATTCTTAAAAACCTCTTAAAATTATTTATTTTTATTTATTTATTTATTTCAGTTTGATTACCGGGGAAGTCCACTGGGCCAGAATGTGCCCATTTTCAATGGAGGCCCGGGGAGAAAAGCTCCATGAGAAACACAATTAGAGGTTACAAAAAATGCCAAATATAAAGGTAAAATACATGTATGAATTCATAGAAAACAGGTATAGTAAAATAATAAATTGTCATTGTACATGCAATGAGACAAAGGTTGCAGGTTTTTACATTCAGAGCAATAAGAATCAATTGTCAAGAAATAGGCATCAGTGATTACTGGATAGTTGCGTTAAATACATGCTAAGAGTTGAGAGAGAAATTGAATGATCAGAAGGTGATGGATTAGGTTTGTGTAAGGTAAATAGAAAAGGAGAGGAAGTAGTGAAGTTTGCATCAGGAGTTTAGTAGGCTCTATGGGGAAATTTATTTGTATTTATGTAGGGTGGAAGCAGGAGCATTTGCGTTTGGAAGATAGAAATGAGAAAAGTTGTGTCTTGAAAGATTCGGGGTCAGGTATCGTCCTAAGTGAGGGAGGAAGAGAGTTCCATTTTTTGCCTACAATGAAAGAGAGAAGGAGTTGGCCTGCAGGGCGTTTGGGTTTATGAATAGAGATTAAATTTTGATGTTCAGATCTCAGGGATCTGGTTGGGATGTAAGGGGGAAGGATGTTTGTTAGTGCTGGGCACTTATTTGGAAAGAATATTAATTTGTGAGCAGTGGTAAGTTGGAGGTAGTCGAGGTAGTTAGGGAGTTCCAGCCAGTTCAATGATTGTAGGGTGAGGCAGTGGTGAGTACAGGTTTTGGATTTGGTTGTGAATTTGGAGATTTTATTATAGCAAGTTTCAAGTTTAGAGGTGATGGAAGAAGACAGGTTAGTTAGAAGGGGGGGCTCCATATAGTAAGGAAGGAAGGAGATAGGTAGTTGCTAAAGTATGCCTGGAGGAGTTGGAGAGAAAGTGGTTATTCCTGTAGAGCATACCAAGTTTTTGGTGGGTTTTCTTGATGTTTTGTTGTACGTGGATATCAAATTTAAGGTATTCATCTATGGTGATACCAAGGAGTTTAGCAGAAGGAACCACTTCTATGGCAGTGTTGCTTTGGCTAAGGACTTTGAAAGCATTTTTGTCAAAGGAGTAGGCCCTGGTGGGTGGGAAGAGAAGTATTTTAGATTTATTAGAGTTGAGAGAGAGATAGTTGCAGTGCATCGAGTTCTCGGTAGTGGAAAAAGCTATTTGAGTTTTTGACAGTAGTTCTGGCAGGTTGGCAGCGGAGCAAACTAAGGTGGAGTCATCAGTGTATTGGATAACTGTTGTGTCAGGGATGACAGTGTGAAGGTTATTTATGAAGATGTTGAAGAGCATGGGTCCAAGGATGGATCCCTGGGGAACACCGGTGGGTGGGGGCAGGAAGGAGGAGGTAGAGTTATTCCATCTGACAGCTTGTGATCTGTCAGATAGGTAGCTGGAGAACCAGGAGAGGGTTTCAGGGGAGAGATGAAGGTTAGAGAGATGGCAGAGAAGGTGTTTGTGAGAGATAGTGTTGAAGGCTTTAAAAAGATCAAGTAGTGTTGAGGATATTAGTAAACCGGAGTCTTGGGCCCGATTTACTGTTTCTAAGAAGGATAGTAAGGCGGTAATGGTGCTGTGGCCAGAGTGGAAACCATGCTGGGTAGGAGTTATGAGGTTATTTTGGGTTAAGAAAGGCATAATTTGGTGGTGGACACATTTTTCAAGAATTTTTGATATAGGTGAAAGAAGGGCGATTGGGCGGAAGATGGAGATATTAGTGTTTTTGCCTCCTTTATGATGAGGAAGGATGAAGGCAGCACGCCAGAGTTTGGGTACGTAAGATTCTTTTAAAGATCTTTTGATTAGGATGCTGATAGGGATGTCAATACCTTCAGCAGCAGCTTTGAGGAAGGAGGTGGGTATGCTGTCAGGGGCATTTGAGCAAGGCTTTAGTTTAGAGAGAAGTCTTTTTATAAAAGTAGTTGGAACAGGTTTGAGATGGAAATTAGGAGGGGAGTTAAGAGGGTAGGAGGGAGTAGAGGAATGAGAGTAGGAAGGATTGTTGTCTGGGAAAGATTTGGTAAGATTAGCTATAGAGTCAGTAAAAAATGTGTTAAAGAGAGAGCTGAGTTCTGAGTCAGTTATGCTAGGGTCTGGGCAGGGATTATTCCTGGATCCTGGGTGGAGTAGGGAATTAATAGATTTTCAGAATTGTTTTGGTTTAACGTTATTGTTAGACTGAAGTTTATTATAATAGTTTTTTTTATCAGAGATGATTAGTTTTTTTTGCTTGGTTGCGAAGTTGGGTGTATTGAAGCAGGGTGGAAGGCATCTTATTTTTCTGGTACAGCTTCCAGTATTTGTCCCTGCAATTCATGATTTGTTTGATTTCTTTGGAAAGCCATGGAGCAGAATTAGTTTTGACTTGATTGTTTCTTGGTGGGGCTTGGGAGTTGAGAATTTTTAGGAAAATGGAGTTAAAATGTTCTACTGCGTTGTCAAGGGGAAAAGTATTTAGGATTTGCCAGTTAATGTGTTTAAGAGTGTTGGAAAATTTTGTGGGGTTGAAGTTGCTGAGATTACAAGGGTGGATGTAATGGTGCTGATGTTTAGTGGTGTTGTTTGAGCGATGTATGAATGCAGGGAGATGGTCACTAAAGGTGTCTGGGATAGTGCCAGAGAGTGTTATTTTGTTTGAGTGGGAGACTAAGATCCAGTCGATGATGGATCCTGGGGGTGGTGTTTATTTGGGCGTGTGATAGTGTGAATTACTTGGGTAAAGTTGTACAGGTTAATGAATAAGGAGGGAGAAGGTGAGTTAATTTTATTCCAATCAATATTAACATCGCCTAGGATGAAGGTTTCGAATTTTATTTCGGTTGAGGCCCAGTGAAGAATATTTTCAAGGGTAGAGATGTTGTCGCCTGGGGATATATAAAGGGAGATAATGCAGATATTTTTATGTTTATTTAGTTGTAGGAGACTAGCTGTTAGTTCAGAATTTTTGAATTGTGGAATTGGAGTTTGCAGAGGGATTACTGAGAGAAGGTTAGAGTAGATTAGTGCAGAGCCTCCTCCTTTTCTGTTTAAACGGTCGCTTCTATGGATTTGGTAACCAGGAGGTAGGAT